>NC_139626.1:47944846-48089846 GCF_964638095.1 Poromitra crassiceps
TACAGCCAGCAAATACTGTTTCAATACATGTATTTATATATATAGGGACAGATACATATACATATAAGATTTGCCAATGTCACAGCATTTCTAACTATATGCTAATTTGCAATGGCCGTGTCTAGATGTTACGTTATGTTCAGAAGTCCTCATAATTGTGTTATAGTAATTGCTAATAACCTTGTAGTGCTGTCACTTTACTTAAAGCTCACAAAGTCATGCTATAGCGTATTATTGTTTATTAAATTCCACCACCTGTATTACTTTATAAACCTTGTTATAAGTTGCCATGCATATTTATTAACATTTACAATGCATTTTATAAAGCTTCATAAATGCATTATGTCTGAATGTGCTCATTCATAGAAAGTGTTACCCTGTCTCTGTCTCTCTCCCCCCCTCTCTCTCTCCCCTATCTCTCTCCACTATCTCTCTTCCCCCTCTCACTCCCCATCTCTCTCTCTACCCCCCCTCTCTCTCTCCCCTATCTCTCTCTCTCTCTCTCCCCCCCTCTCTCTCTCTGACTCCCTCCCTCCCTCCCCCTCTCTCCCTACTCATGTGTTGTAGGTTTGTGCCTACATATGTCCTTTCTTTATTCTTCATGATGTTAATTTGTTATTTTGTGCCACTATTGAATCATTTGAAATAGTTTCAAAACAAATGTCCTTATTAAAGATTGACACAAAGTAGTCTGTGCTAAATCTGCAATATGTTTCATCTGAGTATTTGTCAAAAATATTCCGTACATGATCCTTTTATTTATTACTCAAAAACTGAGTTGAGCTTAGGTCAGTGAGGCCTACAGGTCATAAATAGCTTAACCTACCCCATGTCGTTCTGCAAAGTTTCTGATGATCGTTAAGTCCTTTTCATTTGTCCTCACGCTGTTGCTTCTAAACCCCACACACGCTAATAACAGAATGTCATTTCTAGGAGCAAAGTAATGACATGAAAAGGGAAATGGAAAGAAGCTGCCAGATAGCTCGGGGTTTCCACCACGGTTTCACACTTCTCAAAACTGCTACTATACTACCGTCAGTAGAACCGCACTAACCAACACCTTTTATAGTCGGAAACCTTTCCACTTCCTACCTGACTACGACTGAGACAAGAGAGTCGAGTTTTTCACCAGTCCTCATTACATCCTGAATTGGCATGAAGGAAGAAGAAAGGAAAGAAAGTCCCATATTATTCCGTTTTCATAATTTTCTTAATTGGCTCAGGATCAGAAAACAATTGCAATGTTTTTCAAATACATGTAATTTAGTTAAAAGACTGCATTGAATGAATTTGAAGACTTACTGTAAGTCCTCACTGGCAGAACCGCCCGTTCAAATGCTGTGAACTGTCCTGATTGGAATGTAATGATTGATCAGTGAAGGGAGCCAGTCAGGATCGGGGTCCAGTTGTGAAGCATTTCCTGGAGTCAGTCTGAAATATTTGATCATAAGTGAACAAAAAGAGAAACATTTGAATCTCTACAGTAGGCTACTGGCCCTATCTAACCAGGCAAATTAGGAACTCATTTTGTATTGACAGCAGCTGAGGGGAACTGCATAGTTTCCCAGTACTAGCCTGGGTGAACCAAGCCTCCAACATGACGTCACAGACTCTGCCTGTAACATAAGTTTCTCATGTTTCTTTGTGACTGATAGTACATAGAGGTCACTCACGTGGAGGCTGGGTTTACCCAGGCTATCCCAGTACTACATCATGTAGACTTTCTGGTCACTGATTATAAATATCATATTTTATTACTAAGCCAATATGCATAAATAAAATCCCCACACTGCATACAGCAGCTGATTCATCTCCCTGTGTGTGTCATGGCAGAGTGACAGCAAAGAGAAAACATGACAGCCACCATGAGCCGTACAGTTTGGACGTTTTGTAGTCCAGCAGCACAATGAACTAAGACTGTCCGAGGCCACGGGTCTTTATCAATGAATAGTTAAAAAAAACATATTCTTCACAGCCTGGATTCATAGGCTCCCTGCCCTTCCGCGCAGCAAGTATGGAAAGCCTAAGGCAGGGAGAGCAGCAGCAGCACATTCTGGGAGCTCCTAGCTTGCCCTTCCACAGATCTATGGAATAGCCTTAAGGCAAGGAGCAGCAAAAGACCCCCAGGTACAGAACAGAGCAGCAACAATGACAACAGAAATGACATTGTTCAAGTCAGATATAGCATGAAGGGAGGAGCTGGGGAGGAGGTGGGTTGCAAACAGGCTTGCAGAGGAAGCAGCAATGACAGGCAGAGTAAAGCAGGTTTAAATAGGGCGCCCTATATGAGTTGAGCTAATGGCATCAGCTGAGCCGATGTATGGGCTGGGTTTGAGATCAGCTCCTATCAGCTGTGGGCTGGGTTTAAGCTGGGCTTGACGTTTGTGGCCTGCCTGAACTACCGCCTTGCTCAATTTGTGCTTTCAAACAGAATGCCAATGTTGTCAATGTTCTGAAGATGTGGCTTGTGAAAGATAGGTCCAATATTTACTTCGGTGACTATTTGGGGCAAAATAAGCGGTCATAATCTGTGCTCACATTCCCTTCTCCCATTGGAGTGAATAGACTCAGGACCTGCTGCTCGTGTCTTAAAGGGACATGACAGTGGTGAGACAGACTCAGGACCTGCTGCTCGTGTCTTAAAGGGACATGACAGTGGTGAGACAGACTCAGGACCTGCTGCTCGTGTCTTAAAGGGACATGACAGTGGTGAGACAGACTCAGGACCTGCTGCTAGTGTCTTAAAGGGACATGACAGTGGTGAGACAGACTCAGGATCTGCTGCTCGTGTCTTAAAGGGACATGACAGTGGTGAGACAGACTCAGGACCTGCTGCTCGTGTCTTAAAGGGACATGACAGTGGTGAGACAGACTCAGGATCTGCTGCTCGTGTCTTAAAGGGACATGACAGTGGTGAGACAGACTCAGGACCTGCTGCTAGTGTCTTAAAGGGACATGACAGTGGTGAGACAGACTCAGGATCTGCTGCTCGTGTCTTAAAGGGACATGACAGTGGTGAGACCCACGTGACACAGATAGAGGAAATGATGCTAACGTGCGCTGTAATGCGTCATGTCTTTTGCATCGTCTCTTTTGCAGAGAGCATCTTTGGTAACAACCACATACCCAGAGCAATCTAGAGAGAGAGTAGTGTCAGCGGAGGACCAAAACGCTGAACGTCACGTGACCCATGTAGCCACTGGAGAGTTCCAGTGGCTTGGCGGGAAATATGAAGCCTCTGTCAAACACAATGGTCAAAGACAACAGAGGGAGCCATAACTACGTTCTTTGGTAATTATCCAGTCAATAAATGCATTTATTTACACTGTTAAGTGTTTATTTATATATAGCCCACTGACATGTGTATGTAGTTACATCAAGGTGTTTTTCTTTTCTTTTTCTAAATAATTGTATGCCAGTCAAGACATCCTAATGTTTCTAGAGGAGGGGAAAGTATTGTTTCAAAGTTCAGATGACCTTTCTACAATTGTATTTATTTTTTGTGGTTTCAGTCATCTTTTTGGTTTTCAGATAGATATTTGACACAATGGATAATGCAGTATAACAACCTTTTAGGCCTAATGAAAATACAACACTTTATTAAAGGCCCTCGCTTTATTTACTGAAACTAGTTCATTCAATCAAACTCTAATAAAATCAGAAACATGGATAGCAAATCAAGCAGGTTGTCTGTGTGGCCTTTCCTCTGTGCTGTCCATAGTCCCCACCATGGTTTGCTGTGCTGCATGGGAATGCTCAAAGCGGTCAGAATCCGGGGTAGCAATGTACAGTTTCCCCAAAGATGAGGAGAGGAGAAAAAAATGGTTGGCTCAAGTGAGGAGGTGCAATCTATCAATTGAACATCCCAACAACAGGAAACTATACGAGGTAATCATGTTCAAACACTGCATTTGCACTTGTTCACAAAGACCATACCATTGTAAAGCTTATGTTTGGTTTATTAAAACTACAGAACAAGGAAAGGCTCGCAAAACCCAAGGAGTTAAAACTCAGGGTGCAGGGCGATGCTTCTGTCTCATTACAAGGAGTCTTCAGGTGCCATTGAATCCCCCTGTGGTTCTTGTGCTGAAAGAGAGAGAGAGAGAGAGAGAGGGAGGGAGGGACACAGACACATCTATCTAGGCTTGGACAGGACATTTAATTGGGAGATGAGGTGTGGTCTTTGTTGCCAAACTTAGGGAACTTCATTAGTTGTGATCATCAACAGCTTTTGCTGCTGATGTTGAACAAAGTATGACAAGACACATCAGTTATGATGATGCATGTGATATGAATTTGTATAAAGTTGTCTCATGTTCATAGTTGTCTTTTATATATGTAATGAGTGTGTACATGTCCAGTAAGTATAAAGTGTTCCCTAATACTGTGCATTCAACCACTATGGCAGTGGTTCCCAAACTGGGGTACGTGTACCTCTGGGGTACTACAGGGGGTACTTGACAGAAAGGGGAAAATGAAAAAATGTAATAATAAATCATGAAAATAAATGAAAGGTTAAAGTAAATCTGTTCATGAGGCACTACCGGTAATTGTATCTCTATCACTCTATTTCTCATTTTGTAATGTATTCTTCAAAAGGTGGGTTATCATTCATTCATCGCATCATATGCTATAGTTTACTCTTGCAGCTTTCTAAGCAAATGCACAGTGGAGAAAAATATCACTCCGTCAGTCAGAGTGGAACAGCTGACCTCACAAAAACAGAGAAATGTATTATTTTCCATCTTGCAGGCTACATCGTCCACAAGCTCATCAAGTTTGCCAGCATCTGTGAAGAATGCAACATTGCAACAAAGCACAATGATGACAGCCCTGCTGGAGAAAACAGCATCTTAGTTAACTTGAAAGACTTCAAGGCAGGTGCTCTTTGTCGCCCTTCCCAAGAAGCCTATGATTTTATTCATCAATTTGAGGAACTATTTAGGACCAAGACTGGTTCCTCCCATGGAGCTCCCCAACGCAGTGGCTGTCTTGGAGAAAGAAGCTCAGGCACTCTCCTGTAGGCTTCCGTCATGCTGTGGAATACAAGAAAAAAATCATTAAGCGATTCATACGGCTAAGGTTGAGAATTGAGGCAAAAAAAAAATGAAATGACATCACTGCATTTTTCTTTCTTAAAATACAGCTGTTTTATTATTAAGAATGAGAAAGTTTTGTTTTGCAACGCCCAAATAAAATTATTTGATGATATTTCTAGGAATAGTGTGCGATTCAGTATGCAGATGCTGAAATACTGGTCGTAGTCAACTGGCTATGCACTCCGGTTAGATAGACTGCAACCATGGTCTTGTTCACTGGTTTATTAATTGGTAAGTCTGGCATGTGATTGAGCATGTGGTTGCTGTAGGAAAATACAATGCAAATTTAATTAAGTAGTTATTAAAATAATGTAACTGAGTATAGTACAATAATCTCCAATCTACATAATATCTCAAGCCTCAAGAATAACAGAAAGATATACATGACAGTACACAGCTGCAAGCCCTCTTCCCATCAAAGAAATTATATGTAATTACAATTTATGCCTACATGGCAGCAGCATTGACCACATTCCTTTCAGTAATTACTATTAATTGCTATAAGCCATGTTCATCAAGAAAAGGAAAGAAAATGATTGTGGGTATTGTCCTACTTTAGTTAAATGATAGCTATGCCTTGTAATGAAGATACTGATATAAATATTAACTATAACAGGCATCAGCGTCAACTGTATATAGTCTACATCCAATACTAGCATGCATGGAATTTCAATGACCATCATCATAACATAGTCAGAACAATTCGACAGCTACAGGGAACTATAGTCACACACAGCAAAACTACTATACAACTGTAACTTATACTAAGTTATACTGTAACTGCTACACAGGTTTGTACTCACAGTCTTAGCGACGCACACACTGTCACACAACGAAATAATTGATAACCAACTCGCGGACCACGAGGTAGTTGAGGTAGTTAAGGGAGTGCGTTCGATCAGGGAGTAAATCAGTCCAGCAGTGGATTTCTCACAAATAGGCTACCGTAGGTGGAAAAATGCAAAAAACTGTTTAAATTCAGGTTTGTGTGTTTGCTTGTGTTAAATAATAATGGGTAAATGGTTGAAGCTTAAGCAATTGCCGTTTTGCTTGCCAGACTCTCCCAGGAAAGGGGCTGGGACTGGCTGGGGACGCTTTTTATTGTGGATTAGAGGGGAAAAGGCTGTTTACAGCCATCCACCGAACATACTGTAGCGAATCAGCAGTACACACATAGTGGTGAGCAATGGTAGTGTCTCCACTACAGATAGGAACTGTGTGGGGGAGTGTTATGTTGGGGAGCACTATGCTGTGGGACCACTTCCTGACGGAGACTGAGCATGCGCATCAGTCTCCGCGCACTGCCTAAGGGGAAGCTGCTATCTATGAGCATGACAACAGCGGAGAGTTGTGAATATGAATAACTGTGAATAAAGAACCTGTACCAGCAAGAAGCCTCTGCCTCGTGAAGTATCAGGAACGCTACATTGGCGTCAGAAGTTTAAAACGGTGAATTACCTCCAGAAATCGGCAAGATGGTTAACAAGTTCCTGAAGAAAGAGAAGCAAAGACTCAAACGGGAGGCGGGAAGAGCGGAAGAGCCGAGGCCGGTGAGAGTGAAGATCGAGCGGGTTGACAACACCGCTGTAGCCATGGAGGCTGTGCCACAGCCCGGTGAAGCTAGCCGGAGAACCGGAGACAAAGACGGGACACGGGTCGAGGAGACGAAGGACGGCGGGCGGCGAGGAAGAAAGGAAATCACCCCGCCAAAATTCAACGGTAAAGGCGAATGGGAGCCATATTGCACAATGTTCAACGTAGCAGCGGAAATGAATGGCTGGTCGAGGGGAGAGAGAGCCAGTCATCTGGTAATGTCACTCGAGGGTGAAGCTATAACATGTGTAGCAGCAATGGCAGATACCAAAGACTTAGACGTGGTGATGGCGGCCCTGAGGAGGCGTTTCGGACGATGCAAAGAAGAAGGCATTATGGTCGCAGAACTGTGTAACAGGCGTAGACGACCAGGGGAGTCGCTGCGGGCGCTAGCCACAGACATTGAGATCCTCAGCCGGCGTGTATACAGCCGGCTGCCGCCAGAAGCACTGGACGAGCTAGCCCGAAACTACTTCGTCCAGGCTATCGCGCCGCGAGGGCTACGAGAGCAAGTAATGCTGCAACGGCCAAAGACACTAGAAATAGCGCTAGAGCTGGCGTTTGAAAGAGAGACAGTAGAGGGCTGGGCCATGAACAGCGAAGAGGGGAGAGCTGTCCCCGTAGTGAGAATGGCAGCGGAAAGCCCGATACAAGAAGAGCCAGCGTGGAAAACGGCTTTGGCAGAACAAGGCAACATGGTGAAAGAACTGTCCGAGTCAGTACAACAGCTCAAAGAACAACTGCTCCGCAGAGCGACCCTGCAGCCCAACCCCGCTCGACAGCCCACCCAGCGGAACAACAGCTGGGCTAGAGGGAGCATGATCTGCTGGGGATGTGGGCGTCCCGGTCATCGGGAAGCAGACTGCCGCCGGAGAGCGTGGAACCAGGGAAACGGTACGGGGCCCGTCCAGATGGGGCGAGACGGGTCTACGATGCCACAGTCCCCGTAGCCACAGCGTCGCAGGAGGGAGCCCACCGACAGCAACAGAGAGGTGGGGCTCCGCCGTGCCCCGAAGTAGACGACATCGCCGGAGCTGTCAACATGCAGAGCGGGCCGCGCGCGATGAACGGCTGCCATGTTCCAGCCTACCTACAGGGGAGATACTGCGCCGCCCTGGTGGACACGGGGTGTACGGCGACGCTGGTGAACGTCAACATGATGCCCGAGGGGATGCGCCTGGAGCAGCCAGCAGCACAGCTGCTAAGAACAGTGTCCGGTGAGTTAATGCCAATGAGGGGGAGGGGACACGTAATGATAACAGTGGGGGGACAGACAGTGGACTTTCCGGTGTGGGTGGTAGAAATGGCGGGGCCTTGCATCCTGGGGGAAGACTACTTAACGATGAACAAATGCACAGTAGACCTAGGAAAAAGCACATTGACATTTGCAGAAGGAGCGGTAGTCCAAATGAGCCACCCGCCCACCGTTCCAAGGGAACGGCCTAACGTTAACAACATCACCGTGTACCGCGTCACCGTAGAGCATGAACCCCACATAGCAGGCCCAGCCCCTCCCCAAAACCACGCCCCTAGCCCACCTCCAAACACTTGCCCTCAGCCAATGCAACAGGCAGAGGGAGAGAGAGAGAGGTTAGAAATGCTCAGGACACTACACCAACGTCAGAGCGAGGGGTTAGAACCACAACAGAGCGACGAACTGTGGAGAGTACTAGAAGAGTACAAAGACATTTTCGCGATGACGGACGATGAACTAGGCTGCACTCACCTGGTAGAACACCAAATAGACACTGAAGGGGCGCGGCCCATCAGATCATACCCCCGTCGAATTCCAGCAGCAAGAAGAGATATAGCGAACGAAGCTGTAGAAAACATGCTGAGGGCAGGGATCATCGAGCCGTCAGAGAGCCCATGGGCATCGGGAGTAGTGTTGGTAAAAAAGAAAAATAGCGCAAAGATGCGATTTTGCGTAGACTATAGAGGGTTGAACAAAGTGACAAAAAAAGACGCGTACCCGATGCCCGTCATCGAGGAGCTACTAGACATAGTGGGGGAGTCAGCCTGGTTCTCCTCCCTAGACCTCCGCAGTGGGTACTGGCAGGTGCCCCTCTGCGACGATGCCAAGCCAAAGACCGCCTTCCGCACCGAGAGAGGACTGTGGCAGTTTCGAGTACTCAGTTTCGGGCTGTGTAACGCACCCGCAACGTTCGAGCGGTTAATGGAGAAACTGCTGGGGGACATTCCCCAAACAGAATGCGTCGTATACTTAGATGACATCTTGACACACGGGGGCTCGTTTCAGGCAGCGGTGGGAGCATTACGAAAGGTCCTACAGAAAATAGCAGCGGCGGGTCTAAAGCTACACCCAGATAAGTGCCACTTCCTGAAGAAGAGGGTAGAGTTCTTGGGACATGGCATCGGCGAGGGGGGCATCCGCACTCTAGAGAAAAAAACATGGGCAGTCTCAGAATGGCCCACCCCCAGAGACAAAAGTGAACTCGAGAGCTTCGTAGGGTTAGCATCCTACTACAGGAAGTTTGTAAAGGGATTTTCTGACATCGCAGAGCCACTGTTCCGGCTTAAAGAAAAGAACACAGACTTCGACTGGACAGCAAAATGCCACCTAGCGTTCGAAACCCTCAAGAAAGCGCTGACCGAGACCCCCGTGCTTAGAGCACCAGACCCCGCACTGCCGTTCCTACTAGACACTGATGCCAGCAATGGAGGTATGGGGGCCGTGCTGTCCCAGGCAGGGCCGGAGGGGGAGCAGGTGGTGGGGTATTTCAGTAAGACGTTTGATAAGACAGAAAGAAACTACTGCGTCACACGCCGGGAGCTCCTAGCAGTCGTAGAAGCACTGAGACACTTTAGATACTACCTCCTGGGACAGCCTCAGTTCACCATACGGACCGACCACTCAGCGCTGCAGTGGTTATGGTCCTTCCGGGAGCCGGAGGGACAGGTGTGCCGCTGGTTAGAGAGAATGGCGGACTATAACTTCACCATAGAGCACAGAGCAGGGAGACACCACGTAAATGCAGATGCCCTGTCACGACGACCCTGCGCGGAAAGGGGGTGTGTGTACTGTGAGAAGAGAGAGGGGAGAGAGAGAGAGCTCCAAGAAGACGCTAGAGTCTGCCCTAACCACACGGGAGATGGGCCAGTGTGCAAGACACTGCGGATGGCAGAAGCAGCAGATTGGAAGGGCCACCAGGAAAACGACAGGGAGCTGTCACCAGTGCTGCAGTGGGTAGAAGCGGGCCAGAAGCCGCAATGGGAGGAGGTGGCGGGGGCCACCGACACAACCAAAGGGCTGTGGGCAGGGTTTGACACCCTGAGATTGAACAGTGGAGTGCTGATGAAGTGCTGGAAAGAGCCAGCAACGGGAGAAAACAAGTGGCGAAAAGTAGTGCCAACGACACTGAGAGATGAGGTGTGCAGGAGCTGCCATGGGACAGTAGGGGCGGGCCACTTTGGGGTGAGCAAAACCCTCCGTCGCATCAGACAAGGCTTTTATTGGGGGAGGATGAGGAGAGACGTACAGGACTTCTGTCGGCGCTGCGACCTCTGCGCGGCGTACAAAGGGCCATTAGACCAGTCTCGCGCCCCGCTCCAACAGCTAGCAGCAGGAGCCCCCATGGAGAGGGTAGGGGTAGACGTGATGGGGCCGTTTCCACGCTCAGAGAGTGGAAATCGATACGTCCTAGTAGCTATGGACTACTTTACAAAATGGCCAGAGGCATACGCGCTGCCCGACCAGGAGGCGGGGACGGTGGTCGACGCACTAGTCACAGGCATGTTCAGTAGGTTCGGAGCACCAGAGACCCTACACAGTGACCAAGGAAGAAACTTCGAGTCACGAGTGTTCGCCACCATGTGCGAGAAACTGAACATTAGAAAGACACGGACCACAGCATTGCACCCCCAGAGCGATGGCCTAGTAGAAAGATTCAATAGGACACTGAAAAAGCAGTTGGCCATCCTCACGGAGGAGCACCAGAGAGACTGGGACACGCACCTGCCTCTCATCCTCATGGCCTACAGATCCGCAACACACGAGTCCACCTCCTGCACACCCGCCCTGCTCATGTTAGGTCGAGAACTGCGGACACCAGCAGAAATGGCGTTCGGCAAGCCACCGGATGCACTGGACGCTCCCCCGGGGAGAGAGTACGCCAGGAGGCTACAGGATCGATTAGAGTCCGCTCACAACTTCGCTCGGGGCCAGCTAGAGAAAGCGGGCATGAAACAAAAAAGGAACTATGATGTGAGGGCAAAGGGAAACCATTTCCAGGGGGGGGAGTTGGTGTGGGTGTACACACCCCGGAGAAAAAAAGGGCGTAGCCCTAAACTGGACTGTCACTGGACAGGCCCATGCAGGGTGATGGAGAGAATGGGGGAGGTGGTGTACCGAGTGCAGATGCCACTTGGTGGCAAGAAGGTACTCCACAGAGACAGGTTGGCCCCATACCGGGGGGGGTGCACCCTTCCCCCAGATCTCGGCCGCCCAGCGGTTTCACTTAGACAGAGTGAAAGAAGGAATCTGTTTCCACAGAGAGGGGCGTCCGGCCATGACCGGGCGGGCCCCACTCAGAGACTTGAAGCACCAGAGACACTGCAGGTGGGGTCAGGCCCACCGGCAGATTCACAGAGACTAACACGGCCACGGAGAGAGCCAAGGGCTCCAGGACATTTGAGCAACTTCGAGTTGTACTAAAAAAAAAAAAAAAAAAAAAAAAAAAAAGGAGGAGATGGTGGTTGGAAGTGTTATAATGGAAAGTGAATGATGTGTATGGCATGAGATATTGTGGGGAGGAGACGTGGGAAAAGCCTGAGATGGAAACATAAAATGTGGTTAAAAAACAAAGAACTGTTAAAAAGAAAAAAAAGATGCTGGGAGTGTTGGTACAGGTGAGGTGTGATGTGGTGTCAACGTGGGCGTTGACCTTATTGTTGGGCGGGGAGTATGTAGCGAATCAGCAGTACACACATAGTGGTGAGCAATGGTAGTGTCTCCACTACAGATAGGAACTGTGTGGGGGAGTGTTATGTTGGGGAGCACTATGCTGTCGGACCACTTCCTGACGGAGACTGAGCATGCGCATCAGTCTCCGCGCACTGCCTAAGGGGAAGCTGCTATCTATGAGCATGACAACAGCGGAGAGTTGTGAATATGAATAACTGTGAATAAAGAACCTGTACCAGCAAGAAGCCTCTGCCTCGTGAAGTATCAGGAACGCTACAATACCATGCAGGCTGCTTCATTGCATAATCCACACCAATCGTTTTCAGCATGTAGCAACGAGCTATGTGAATGTTAACTGAGAAATTATTTCCATTTCAGTCAGCAACCCTACCATAATCTGCTCTCTAGCGTTAGCTTCTATCTTCCCTAAATCTACTAATGTATTGAGGGATAATCCACTAGCATGCTTTAATGCACACGTTAATTTGATTCAGATGTACTGATAATATACAATTTGATTCTTTAAACGTCTTACCTTTCAAAGTACATCATCACAAGCCATCTGTTCTGCTGCAACTATGAATGTAAACAGCGACGCTGATAGACCTACTTCCTGGTAATTGGAACTCTGCGAGGCTCCCATGGACTCATGGAGGCTCCGCCCCGCCGCCATCGCTGTAAAAAACTGGTCCATTGGAGTGAACGGAGATGTCGGAACTCTTCTATTATACGGCTCTGCACATACCACAAGTCCACACCTACACATACACATACACACACACCTACACACGTACTCCCACTCACTCACTCACTCACTCACTCACTCACTCACTCCCACACACACGCATGCATGTACGCACACCACACACACACACACACACACACACACACACACACACACACACACACACACACACACACACACACACACACACACACACACATACACACACACGCACACACACACACACACAATTCATCCTGTTTATGAGTAAATGAGTAAATGTCCCCATGTGGTTTGGAGGCAGAGGAGGAGGCTGGTGAATAAAACAAGTGTCATTTTCTTATGAGAAACACCAAAGCATCTTTTATTATATTGTTGTTGTTTAATCAGATCTGATGTGCTTCAATAAAACATCATGTCATGTGTGAAATGGCTGCAGCCTGTCGTCGTGGTGGCAACGGAACAGGTGCGTTGTCCAAACCCTGCAGTGGAACTTAATCTTCAAGCGCCATGTGAAAAATGTATCAAACACAATCACATTTAACCTATGTAACTTCAGGAAGATCAGGACATCTTTGACAGATAATGCAGCTAGGATGTTTTTGCATTCCATGATCTTTTCACATATTGATTATTGTTTTGTCAACTGGTCTCTCACAGGTGCAACAACCCTTAAACCTGTTGAATTGCTTCATAAAAAAAACTTTAAACATTAAAAAAAAAAAATCTTTTCACCATTGTGGCATCCTTGCAAAGCATAACTTTTTAAGCTTTGATCATTAAACATTTTCTAAATTGCCTGTCTCATATAAGGCGTTGCATGCTTGCGCCTCCCCCGTTAAAACAAATAGTTCCAGATTAGTTCAGTGAGCGTTCCCAGAACATATGCCTCGTTGTGCCAGGTGTCTGAGCCTGGCAGTGAGGACAGTTAGGGCTGGCAACTAGTTTCATCTTAAAACGCAACAGGTAAGCTCTGTGAGTCATCTTAAAGTGTACAAGTTGATACACGAGGTTCTTGGAAGTTTAAATTGGACCTTACTGTTTTCCAAACTGTATGAGTTCCCTGTCGACTCCCAATGTTTTGATAACTCCCAAATTTGCTAACTTAAAACTGATCCATAAATGTATCCATAATCAGGCGCCACCATGGCCGTAACTAGCTATGAGCACGGGGAGGTCCGGACCTCCCCTAATATTTCAGAGAAAAAAATAAAACAATCTGCATGGAAAAGCATGAAAAACATGGGATCGCTTTTATTTTGAAACGAAAGGCAGGTCAGGCAAGAAGTCATCTGACGCCGCGTCCGCGGTAACTTGATTCCGAGAGAGCAGCAGCATGGTGGTGAGTGATGACTGTCTGTCTGCCTGGCGAGATAATTGAAGGTGAGCGAGCTGCGAGACAGTGAGCGAGTGAACGACAGACAGTGAGTGACACTGACAGATTTTTTTAGCAACAACCAAGAAAGTAAGTGTCTAGTCTGTCTCTTAAGTAATGTTACCTGTGTGACACGTTGGGATGCTACTGGCTAATCATGCATGATGCCAATTGCCAAGCTCCCGAAGTCAGGTATGCAGGTGGCTATATGCATGGTTTCAGTTTCATGACCCAATAAGTAACAAAAAGAGGTGGTGTAAAGTTAAAAACAACATAATATATTTTATTTTATTTTTCAATCGTTCCTATCAGGAATAAATAAATGTCCCTCTGTATGTTTTTTTTTATTATCGATGATGACTTTGTGTGTTGTGTACGGCTTGGGTTGTGTACCTGTGTTTGTAGGTGTCATTTTGATATAAATTTGGCTAAAACAGTTTGTGTTTGTTAGTTACAATTATATTGACAGGAGAGCTGAGCAGGTGGTGACATGAAAGAGAATATACTGAATAATGACATCACAACAGTATAATCCTAATGTTGATTTAAAATGATATATTACTCTAAATATGGCTAAAAAAGGGGGGGAAAAAACCCTAAAAATTTTTTCGAATCCGAATCCGTCTCCCCTTGCTGGACCTCCCCTATTTCGGAAGCCTGGTTACGGCCCTGGGCGCCACGCGTTCTCGGCGATATGGTGGTACCGCTTGGAGTTTCTGGCACAGCCACTAGGGGTGCTGTGGCAGGGAACTGCAAAGTCCCTTTCTGAAAATCCTCCTTAGGACAAATAGCTTTTTCTGTACAGGGGGTTAAGGCCTGGAACTCATTACCTACATATCTTAAACAAGACCACAACTGGGATCATTTTAAACTCAATGTGAAACAGTATTTGAAGAGCCAGCAGTCATGCTCTCATTAGTAACTGATCTGCTGTGCATGTGTGGGGTGGGTGTGTGAGTGTGTGTGCGTGTGTCTTGTCTAGATGTGTGTCTGTGAGTGTGTGTGTGTGTGTGTGTGTGTGTGGGTGTGTGTGTGTGTGCGCGCGCCGTGTGTCTGTATGTAGGATAGATGGATGTTGCCAGTGTATTTGAGTAAGTGTGAGAGTGGATGGGTGTGAGTGTGGATAAAACTCCCCACTTTAAGTTACTAATCTTATGTTGTTATCCTTGATGTCATTATTGTATTACATTAACACACTAATGTATCTTTACTACATATCTTGTATACTGTATATAACAGATGTACTATATTTGTTTTATGTTTTATATTTTGTGTAACCTAACCGCTGTATTCTATAGTCTGTATTCTGTACTCTGTTTTTATATTTGCCTTATAACATCTAGGGACAAACATTGCAAACTAGCTTAGGCTATAAATGTTAAGATATATAACAAAGACTGTTTCTTGTGAATGCTCTATGCTTATGTATCTGTCCCTATAGAAATAAACTTTTCAATCAATCAATCAATAGAACGATCAAGCAGAGTATATACAGTATACTGTTTACTGTGCTGTTGCTTTACAATGATACAAAAAATAAATGTCTCCCCACATAATATATATTCTGCATACAGGTCACATATGGCAGAATACTGCTCAATTAAATATAATGGCCCATCTACACAAACATCACTTACAGGGTAGTTACTTACCCATTCACTTCAATAGAACTGTCCCCAAAGTCTAGCCCCATTGAACGTTGTGGTGAGTTACTGTATGTCTCTTCCTTCTATATAGCACACAGAGAGGAAGCAAATTGTTGCATTTCTGATCAACTATGTCATATATCATGTTATTTATGAGGGCTTTAAAACATCAATGACAGATGAATAGATCTGGGGGCCGGGGCTATTTTTTAATTTTATTATTATAATTTTTTTTAAATACCGAGGTCATGACCTCGGTGTCCTCAATGGTAGTTACGGGCATGGACGGCACGTGCAGTTTTTCATTTCCACTGTACAGCAGAATAGACCCTTTTTACGGGGGCCATTTTGTGTCGAAAAGGCAGAATAAACACAGGTCCAAGCAAAACACTAATGAGGGATTCCAAATTCCAATCAAGGGCCGTTTCTCAATAAGGGTTCTTGTGTGTTCTTGCATTTTTGTGTCCCTGTGAAATGTCATCAAGTACTGTTCCAATGCAAAGTTCCCATTTCGCCAAGAACGCTTAAAATTCCCGGATGTGTTCTTGACATGCACACTTTACCGAGGATGCTCTGGTTGGTGACTTGTGTCAACTTGGCAAGGCACATATCCCAGCATTCATTTCAGCATAAACGGAGGCAGAACGCAGCAGAGAAGACGCCATAAGCTCCACAAAGTTTTTTTTACAATTTAAAGTTTTATTTCATCACTAAATTAATTTCTGATTACTTTTGATGCCTACAAGCAGGGTAGCAGGTTTCAATAAGTGCCACTTTACGAACATTTATGGCAAGAAATGGCAAAAAGGTGCCAGAGCACAATTGGCTGCATCTACATCAGCTGAGCTTTTTATTTGTGTAGTACTGCAGGCGGCCTCACCGCTGCGCAATACCCTCAAGAACGCATCGTCTCAAACTGCCAACAGCGTCATGTGTGCTTGTGACCACCTAGCAAGTTCATTCTTCCAAGAACGACTAGCAAGAACGTTCTCCCCAAGAACACAAGAACAAGAATGCATTCTTGGTATTGAGAAACGGCCATGGAACATTAGTGTTTTGCTTGCACCTGTGTTTACCCTGCCTTTTCCACACAAAATGGCCACCGTGAGAAGGGTCTATTGTAGGTGGGAAACTGACTGGAGGAGGGCTTTAAGTACCGTCCACTTCAATATGGAAATGGATAGATGGGACACCGCTGACTGCAAGGTTCTCACATTACTTTTGTATTTTAATTCATTCAACTGCATGGGTTTATACGCTTCATACTGTTAAGGCAATCCAGATGTCAGGATTTTATGGTAGATTAATTAAATAAATTTTGTTTTTCTATGTTTCAGCTGGGCCCATATACAGCCTACCAGCACCAAATATGATGACTGTGCAGAGATCAAGTTCTTTAATCAGACAGACATCCAGACAAACAGGTGGAATTCTGCAGAAAACTTCTGGATGTGTGAAAAGGCAGAACTTCTATAACTCAAATCCAAACCCATGACACAACTATAAGACAGGGAGATAAGATGCCATGTCCATCAGTTTGAGCTGATGTTGCAAATGTAATCTTTTTCTATATTTTATACTCATCGTATGTATTTGTACTTATCACATTAATACATTTTATACTTGTACTTTGTACATATCTTAACACATTAATACAGTTTGTACTTATCCCAAACATTATTCTTATCTTCATATTCAGTGTGTTGTGTGCATAATTTTTAATCATATTTCTTATACTCAATACGCCTATTCAGCTGGCATTTTCATTAAATTACAGTAGAACAGCCACGAGACAGCCAAAACATCTTGATAATTATCCTCACATGTTGTTTGGGACAGAAAGAAAATGTCCCCGGCCACTAGCTGTCTATTGTAAAGATGAAGCTAGAGTTCATTGTCGAACAGGACATGTATCAACTTTGTGAACCCCTGACCGGGTACGCTTCCCCTCACCCTGCATCTGACTCTTGTGTCTGATGTATGCCCTTATTAAAAATTGTATGCACTTATTGAAATCATGCGCTCAGCTGACGACATGTTGTCTCTTGATATTGTTGTATTGTTGATTAATTGACTTATCCCATGTAGCCCATGACTGAACGGGATCTTAGGTGTTCCGCTTCGATCATTGAAAATCATGAATCCATTTTATGATCCATGTCATCCCCCCCCCCTCATTGGTCATAATCATAGGCATTTGTAAAGTGAAAGATAAAATGTTGCCTATATTTAATATGTTGAGAGAGTTGGGTTGTTTCAGATACAGCTACAGTAGGCAGAATCTGATTGGGTTTAGGCATGAGGAGGTTGGGTTTAAGCATGAGGCGTGATGATTGGTTGGGTTGAGGTTTAGGGCAATTGGTTTGGGTTAGGATAAGATATCAGGGTAAGCCAATCAGAGGGGGGGAGTAGGATGCATGCCTTCAACGTCCTGTAGGGGGATATCGCCTACAGTAGTGCAGCAATTTTCTTTATTTTTTCTTTTTTTCCACTCACCTGAAAGTTTCCTCTTCTAATATTCATGATTGTTTGTTTCTTCTCCTTTAAATTGTATTTTGTTTTGTTTGTGTGGTAGTTACATTTTAGAAAAGTGCTATAAGAATAGCCAATAGAATCAAATATAGCTGGAATGACTGTTGTTGCTCCAGTAAACAACACTGGCTTGTGGAAATATAAGTGATATCAGGTTTAGCTCAGTTTATTGTGGGTCTAAGAACTATATGATTATATCAATGCACCATTTCATTTAAATTCCTCCATTCTGTGTTTTCATTTGTGTTTGTCCAAATAACCCTGGAGCACCTAGAGTGTCCGATATGTCCGAGATTTTTTGTTGTTGCTTTTCTACAGTTTTTCTACGGTTCTTCTGACTGTTGTTTTTATCGTGATTTGGCATAAATAAATGTGCACCCATTTCACAGATGAATTCTGGATTTGTATCTTTTTAATCAGACTGCACCATGCTTAACAGCAGAGGTGTTTCTTTATTGTGTTACAGGTACCAGCAGTCCTACCTAAAACTACAAGATTTATTGTAGCACAAATAGGCTATTACAGTAGGGCCAGACCATCAATCACTGACAACAGTGTGCCAAGGAACATGTACAGATGTGTTAGCACACTGGCAGACTGTGTACATCTTTTTTATTTTCTTAAATGTAGAAGATATCAACAAAAATATACAAAAAATATTATTAAAAATAATTTAAAATATAAGAATATATGTAAAATATAAATATATATATACAAACATTTCTTTCTGTTTAGATGTTTTTATCAACTAATTTTCACTGTATTGTGCTTTTGTCACCTTACTTTACACCTTAATTTAAAATATATAAATATATGAAAAATATATAAATATATATAAATATATATACACATATTTTCTTCCGTTTAGATGTTTTTATCCATATTTTCTCACTGTATTTTATCATTGTGCTTTTGTCATCTTCTATATTTTCTCACTGTACAAATGAACAATTCAAGTAAATGAGTAAATATTGATTGAAAACATTTCCTTATTGAATCCACTTCATGTTCAACTTTTGAGTGAGTTTTGAGTGAACGTCCATTCTGTCACATCCTGTCGAGCTCTGTCCAATTAGGTCGCTCTGTCCCGAGTGATCGACCAATGGAAGAAAATATCAGGGTGACACTGGACACACACAAACCTTTGGGCTTCACTATTGTCTATGCAGCATGGACACCAGCACCAGCTCCTGCATCACATGGCTAGCTTGTCTGGGAAGCTAAACAATGTTTTGCTGTGGTATAGTCCTTGGATGGGAGACCACCTGGTGGGAGTGGTGTTGGAGGACCAGTAGGAGGTGCTCTTCCGCCTTGTTACATGAATAATATCCCCATCCCCAATGCCATAGGTGTCCTGTGAGTGAGCACCGTCCAGATGAGAGGTTAAAACAAGGTTCCCATGGGCACTCATTGCCTTGGTAAAGTTGTTAAACTGGCCTTTCTTCCATCATGGCCACCTAAACATCCCTTGATATCTATTGTAATTGGATCTTTCAGTCCTCTACTCCAGTGGCTCTCAACCTTTTTGACATGCGAGGGTGATAAACTCGGGACCCCCAGGTTGAGAACCACTGCTCTACTCAACACTGAGATAGCTGATGTGTGGTGAGCGTTCTGGTGCAAACTGGTTGCCGTGGCATGCATCACCCAGGTGGGTGAGCTCAGGTGACAAGAATTTATTAATGAATATACTACATTAATAGTACATACATTAATAGTATATTAATAGCACAATGTACACTAATGTTAATTTTGTATTATTTTGTTGATGATGATTGTATCATCTTTTGTCTCTTCCTTGACTGAGCTCACTGTTTGTTTGTTTTTACCACTGAGCAGATCATCAGTGACACTCTCACTGGCATGTATCCACCACTGGAGGGCTCTATCGGTTGGCAGAGAAATCCCCTCTAGTATGTGAGCTGGCAGTGGTACGAGATCCCTGGCCCACAGAAGTTCAAGGGCAGAGGGGTGAGAGAAGGCAGAGCGCAGCGGGACGTGTTGGAGGGAGGAGGAAACAGGAAGGCTTTGGGTGTGGTTTCAGACGGGTCGCCGACGTCCTCCAGGCTGTCCTGACTGACCTGCTCCCCCCAGCTGCCCGTGCCTGAATCTGGGCTCTGGAGCTCCGGCCTCTTGGCCTGGGGCTGCTCTACTCGCTCATAGTCTGAAGAAACCGGAATCGTTGCTTTGCTGTTAATGGCACCAAACACGTGGTGTAAATCTGCAACTTTTCCCTTCTCTCCCTTCATCTCCTCTTCCCCTCCTCCTCGCAGCTCCTCACCTTCACCACTGATGCTGTCTACTTCCTCCAGGCTCTCCTGACTGACCTGCTCCTCTTCCCCGCTGCCCATGCCTGAATCTGAGCTCTGGAGCTCCAGCCTCTCGGCCTGGGTCTGCTCCACTCGCTCATAGTCTGAACAAACCTGAATGGACCCTCTGCTGTTAATGCCACCAAACAATTTGTGAAACTCTGCATCTTTTCCCTTCTCTCCCTCCATCTCCTCTTTCCTTGTTCCTTGCAGCTCCTCACCTTCACCACTGATGCTGTCTACTTCCTCCAGGCTCTCCTGACTGACCTGCTCCCCCCAGCTGCCCGTGCCTGAATCTGAGCTCTGGAGCTCCAGCCTCTCGGCCTGGGTCTGCTCCACTCGCTCATAGTCTGAACAAACCTGAATGGACCCTCTGCTGTTAATGCCACCAAACAATTTGTGAAACTCTGCATCTTTTCCCTTCTCTCCCTCTATCTCCTCTTCCCTTCCTCCTCGCAGCTCCTCACCTTCACCACTGATGCTGTCTACTTCCTCCAGGCTCTCCTGACTGACCTGCTCCTCTTCCCCGCTGCCCGTGCCTGAATCTGAGCTCTGGAGCTCCAGCCTCTCGGCCTGGGTCTGCTCCACTCGCTCATAGTCTGAACAAACCTGAATGGACCCTCTGCTGTTAATGCCACCAAACAATTTGTGAAACTCTGCATCTTTTCCCTTCTCTCCCTCCATCTCCTCTTCCCTTCCTCCTTGCAGCTCCTCACCTTCACCACTGATGCTGTCTACTTCCTCCAGGCTCTCCTGACTGACCTGCTCCCCCCAGCTGCCCGTGCCTGAATCTGAGCTCTGGAGCTCCAGCCTCTCGGTCTGGGGCTGCTCCACTCGCTCATAGTCTGAACAAACCTGAATGGACACTCTGCTGTTAATGCCACCAAACAGTTTGTGAAACTCTGCATCTTTTCCCTTCTCTCTCTCCCTCTCCTCTTTCCTTCTTCCTTGCAGTCCCTCACCTTCACCACCGGTCATACTGATACTATCCACTTCCTCCACACTGTCCTCACTGACCTGCTCCTCTTCCCCAATGCTGATGCCTGAATCTGGGCTCTGGAGCATGCAGCGCTGGGCCTGGAGCTTCTCCACCCTCTCATAGTCTGGGCATACCTGCATAGCCTTGCTACTCTCACTACCTTTGAACAACAATGGCAGAATCTCCATGTTTCTCCCCTGCTCTTCCTCACTGCCTTTCTCTCTGTTGGCCTCTTCCCTCTGGACAGCAGCGGGCCCGTAAGGTGAGTCAGCGCCGCATGGCTCCAAATTTCCCTCAGTGAGAGAGGAGAGAGGGGGAGGACATAGCTTGGAATAACTGGAATTCCTGGAAGTCGACTGGTTGCTGCTGTCCCATATTATCTTGTCCAGTAGCAGTGCAGCGTCTTTCCCCCAGGGCGAGATGCCATCCAAAGCCTTGGTGACCTTGACAGAGACGATGTCCACCGGCTTCAAGAAAGACTGGAAAGATTCGCTGGTAAACTGAGGTTTCAGCCAAGTCTGGAGGAGAGAGGGCGGAGGATGAAGAGGAGTGGTTGAGAAGGTGAAAAATAAAGAACTATATGGGCCATAAGGTTCTACATCAGAAATGTTTGTAAATCTGTAACATAGTCAACAGAGTGGGAATTCTTTGCAGCCAGTATGAGCATTTGTATCTTATTCTCTGCTGCTGCAATGACAATTTGCCCTTGTGGATAAATAGACGGTATTATTATTATTATTACCATATCATGTCTGATGAGTCACTTTTTCCATTTGAAAACATACATGGGCGAACACAATGTCTAATGTGTTGTGTTATTGTGCTGTGGCTTATTGATATGTGAGATCTTATGTTATTTTTAATATGCATTTTTCTTTTAACATTGTTGTTGTTTTTATGCTTACGCCGGCGATAGCCAGGCCGGAGGCATTATGGATCCGGGTTGTCCGTCCGTACATACGTATGTCCGTCCGTACATACGTATGTCCGTCCGTCTATCCATCCGTCCGATGTTCGTTAACACGATATCTGAGGAACGCCTTGACAGAATTTAATCAAATTTGCCTGAAACATCGACTTGGACTCAAGCATGAACTGATTAGATTTTGGTGGTCGAAGGTCAAAGGTCAAGGTCACTGTGACCTCTCGAACACCATTTTCAAGCTTGTTAACGCTATATCTCAGGAATGCCTTGACGGAGTTTCATCCAATTTGCCTCAAATGGCGATTTGGACTCAAGAATGAACTAATGGCGGAGGCATAAATCCGCGGTGCGGTCGTTCTAGTTACAGTATAACATGCTAAACCAAATTTCTTCACTGCAACAAATGTCAGTGAAGCAGTTTCAATGAAACCCGGCCATAAGGAAGCTCAATGAAGCCTTTCATAGAGAAAGATGACTGCAGCATTCTCATCCAAATAAGTGACAAACGTGGAGATTTCTTTTTCTACATCTTACCTGGAAATCTATGTGATGAAGGAAGGACTTCGCCGGGTCTGGCAGTGGAGGACCTCTGATCTTCTTCACCACGTAAACCCTGAGACAGAGAGAGACAATCTGAGAGCAAAGCTGACAGAAGGAATTGTACTACACTTGAACAAACAAGAGAGGCAGGAGTGAGCAAAATTGAACACATTTTTACATCGCAGGAGACACAAATATCTTTGAGAGCTGCTTATTGGTTGCGTCTCCTGCTGCTTACCAGGTGCTTTTCTTGGTCCTGAAGAACATGACAGCCAGGAACAAGACCAGCACTGCGCCTATGACGGTTCCCACCAGAGTGTCCAACTGCAGGACATCAGGACCAGCTGACAACCACACAGAGCAGAGCATGACACATTGACCACAAGGGAAGCATTCATGTTGATGTTGCGCATCTCCGTTGCGCAAACGGTGCGCTTTGGAGACGTATGATTAAATGGGTCTTAAATGGCCTGCATTTATATAGCGCTTTTATCCAAAGCGCTTTACAGTCAGTAGTTACATTCACCCATTCACACACCGATGGTGGCAGGCTACCACGCAGGGTGCTGGCACACCAATGGGAGCAATTTGGGGTTCAGTATCTTGCCCAAGGACACTTCGACACGCAGACTGGAGGAGCCGGGAATCGAACCACCGACCTCTTTTATCCAAAGCGATCAGTGGACGACCCGCTCTACCTCCAGCTCAGCCTGTCTCTACAGGGTCTTGGGGGTCGCAAAATACTTCTCTCCTTTTCCAGGAAGCTCATTGGTTCATGAGCGGTGCCTTTTAAGGTTTAATCTTATCCTTGCAACTTAACCTGTTATCGACCAGGTTAACTATAAAGCATGAAGTTGCTATGGAAATATATCTCGGTAAGAAGTTAACTAGCGTCGTAGCACGGCAAACCCAGGGTTAAACCTGAAGTTACCTCGCTAAACCACTAATCTTGCTTGATCTAAATAGGCCTACGGATTTTGGATACTTAGACTGAGTTTACAAAAAAACACATGCAGGTTTTATTGAGTAGACCTATATTAATCTGCTGTATAGGCACTATAGGCAGAAACGGCAGCAGATCAAATGTCTGATGTGAATAAAAGCGGTGACTTTAGACAGTCCTTCAGTAACAGACTCATATCCAACGCAGACTTTGATTGTGACATGCAGTAAAGCTCCGTTAATCCACTTTGATGTGGCTTTCAAGTCTGACGCTGTAAAATCCGGAGTTGTCCATATTGCATTGTGATTGACTAGTTGTTACAAACCACGCCTCTTTCGTGGGCACGAGCTCCTGTTCACGAGCATTTTCAGGTGCACAAGCTCAGAGCTGGATAAAGAAATCCCAAATTGACAGACCCAGCTGTTGACCGGCGTCGTGGTACCGATCAGCTTGATTGCTTTGATCTGGTTAAGCCAAACCAAATCAAGGGACAGATCCTGGATCTGTTTATCCTCCATTTGTGGTATGGGCCTCTGGAAGTGAATGGCATCAGCCTGATTAACCTGTGTGGTGCGAACATAGGACTCGGACCTGGGTCTTGCAATGATCAAATGTTTACTTTATTTCCTATAAAAATTACAATGCTAAAATTAAGGGAAAGGGGAGTTGGAATAATTGTGGCACAGGTATTCAGCTTGGTGTCTGAATGTCTCTCTGGCTGAATCTAATGAGCTCACAGGTGAGCCACATTAAGTAGAGTCAGTGTTAGTTGGGTCATCCATGACGGCTCTGTGACCGTGGAGTCAAACCAAATCAAATTGCAACAACTTGACTGTATTTTAGTATCTATACTTACAGTAGTAGGCCATGTTTGCATTTGGCAATCTACAATACAAACTTTTCCATTACCTGTTGGTGGTGGCTTAGTAGTCCCAATGGACGATACCCACGATGCAGTGGGGCCCCAGTCACTCCAGATTGAACAATCTCCGCTGATCTGGACTCGAACCCGCGCCTCGTACCTCTCCCCTTGTTCCAGTGAGTCTGGGTCCAGCTCTGTCTGACACGCCACATTCTTATGACACTCTTTGTTCCGCACAGATGCATCCTGGGAAAGAATGTGAGAAACTTTCACGGATGAAAAATAAAATAAAAAAGTGGATGTTACATCTTTCTAACTGTTTTTGCCTCATAATCCCACACAAACTCTCTCTCTTACTCTAGTATTAACCTCACTCTCGCCGGCAAACATCATTACTGTTTTTGTTTGTTTCATACATAAACTCGACCACAAGTCAAGGATCAGCCAGACATCATTTGTCTCACGTTCACTCACACATTTCTCTGTTTTATTCTCTCTGACACTATCATGCAGACTCACAACTCTCATACAACACACGCACGCACGCGCACACACACACACACACACACACACACACACACACACGCACACACACACACACACACACACACACACACACACACACACACACACACACACACACACACCTTCCATGACTGAGCCTCTTGTTTCCATTGGAGTTGACAGCTGTACAGAGACAAAAATGGGTTGTTCTTCACTTCAGGGGACGAGCAGGAGACGGTGGTGAAGTTGACGTCTGGCTTTACAGGAGGAATCAGCTTTACTGAAATATCACACACACACACACACACACACACACACACACACACACACACACACACACACACACACACACACACACACACACACACACACACACACACACACACACCTTTTTGTAAGTCTAAATAATGTCTCAGACTATTTTCAATGATGCAAGACTACTTCCCCTAATCAATGTCTGATTAACAATCTCATTCATTAATCCATTGTTCCTTCCATTCATCTCTCTCTCCCCCTGCAACAATGCCCTGTTCAGGTTACATTACTCATTCATAAATATGCACGCCGTCATTCTGTCCAATCAATGTCTCCCACACTTTCCCATGCTCTCCCTCTCTCTGGCCTGCTGGCCAATCACCTAACTGGAGTTCTATATCATTCCCTCGTATTTTAGAGTGTTGTGACACTTTGTGTGTCTCCCCTCAGTAATGGTCTTACCGTAGCAGTTGCTTTGCCCCACCTCCTCCCCTGAACACCACCAATGTCATGACTCCTGTAGAATTCCCTATGGGGGATTCTCTATCCTATAAATCACTGATGTCCTCCTCACGTCTCAGAGGAGCGTCATCATACCATGGAGTCATACGCCAAATCTAAGTGTTGTTTGTTGCATCATTAAAGTGTATTGTACTTTCCTTCTAGTCTCTCATCATTGAAATATAGTTCACAGACTCGGCCTGAGATTAAGTAGTAAGGAGTAATATGTAATATTATGCACAGTAGGCTGGCTGTGTATGATCCATCATACTCACTGTGGCACACTGGCTTGAAGTTGATGTTGATCAAACTTTTCTTCAGAGGCTCACAGCTCACATGAATGGAATATACATAGAAGCTCGAAAAGACCTGAGAAAAATGTAAGTAAAGACAATCATGAGAAAATCCTCAGTATGATGGCAGGCAAAAAGACTTTGTGTGGGAAAATAGACTTTATATCAACTTTGACCATTGAACTTTTTACTATTGTTTGTTGGGTTGTAAAGGTGGTGATATATTTGTCATCACTGTCAAATGTTTTGGATGAGTGGCAGCCAATTGCTTAAAATGTATCAGTGCATAATGAAGGTTTTCTTTCTCAAATGGGATATTCACTGTTTGAAAAACTTCACACAGACTCTTAAACAAGCGCAAAGTCGCAATACATGCTATATATATATATATATATATATATATATATATATATATATATATATATATATATATAATGCTGCGAATACATTATGCACATTTCCAAAATGCAAGATGGCAGGGGCAGCCCACCCTATTCTGCCACTGCCTGATTTTAGCCAATGGGTCTGAACACAACACACTTTACACACATGACCTCCATGCCAAGTTTCAGACCCATCCCACATTTCCAAATTTCCCCCCACTGCCCCCTTTTAGCCAACTGGCATGAACACACACACACGCACGCACGCACACATACTTGACCTCTACTCCAAATTTCAGTCTCCTAGGGCAAAAACTGTGCCCGCTAAAATGAACTTTTTGTGGACCAATCACCCGACCGACCGACCGACCGAGTGACTTATACCTTATATCATACAGCTGCTGGTCGCAGCTAAAAATGGTTGATGGTAAATACCCAGTCAGTCACACAATTAGAAACAAATGATAGGCCTAGTACTTTTGAAGGATAGGTAACTGAAGTCCTTAAAATGTTAACACTTTTACAGACTGAATATTGAGATATTTAGGGAGATTAAAAGCTTGGCATCCAGTGATGTTTTGTTTGTTTGTTTGTTTGTTTGTTTGTTTGCTCACTTGTTTGCTTGTTTATTTTTATACAGAAGACAGGTTAATACTAATAATAATGTTTGGTTGCTGCTGTGTTTCGGGGTTAGACTCAGTAGGTGTATTGACTCACATAGGTGCCACTGAAGACCAGAGAGCATTTCCTCAGCGCTGGTGTGGAGTTGTCAAAGGGTTCCAGGTTACAGGAGGTGCTGTGGTATCTGAAACAATTGTAAAAGATCAATGTTCATTTCATTTCATATTCCACGCTGCACACAGAATGACATGTAGGCTACACACAGAGAAAGATGAAGGTGCAAGCTGCAACCAAAAATGATTCTTCCACAAAGAACCTTTCAAGAACATTTGGAGTGATGTGAAAAATGTGGAAAATAACTCCTCAGCCTATATAATGTGTAATTGCAAATGAGGCTATACAAGGGCAGATAAACAACACAATGCAGGTGTTTGTCTAGCAAAGGAGTGCAGAAAGGTTCTTTGTGGAACCAGAAATGGTTCTTCAATGGCATCATTCCAAACAACCATTTTCAGCACCTATTATGTTTCTGCATGTATCTATCTGTCTGTCTATCCGGTGTTGTTTATATGGCGGTCATGCTTACGGGCTTGGTCTTGGCTTCACCCTGCTGGCATAGAGGGTGCACACGGTGTCCGCACGCATGTCGATGCGGTCCGACACGTATGTGCTATTCCACACACATGTGATCTTGTTATTGTAGTCAGAGAAGCAGCTGAGACCTGTGGGAGGCAATGCAGATGAGTCTGTCACCTTTTGTTGTTGTTCTCGGGTCTCTTGTGAAAAAAGAACTTGAGTTCAATTAAAAAAATAAACAAATGAATAAATTAATCAATCAATCCATCAATCAATCAATCAACCAATCAATCAATCAATCAATCAATCAATCAATCAATCAATCAATCAATCACCATCAGGTGGGCGGCTGCAGCACCCCTGGTTTTGGCCGGCACAAACTTGAAGCAGAACAGGAAGGAGGAACAGCAGACATGTTGTCTTATCCACCTCCATTTAGGAGGTCATGAAACCGGTCTGGAATGAAGATCTCAAACTGCAGGGTGGATTGGTGGTTGATCTGGTGGTTGGTGGGGAGTCACTGCAGCTGGATGTGGAGAGCTGTCACTGCTTTCTCCTTCTTCTCATCCTACACAGAAGAAGATGTGATGATGCTTTGGTGTTCCTCGTAAGGACTTCACTTCATCACCTTGGAGAGCGCCATTTGTTGTGTGGGGTGCGAAAAAGGCCTGCTGTGTGTGTGTGTGTGTGTGTGTGTGTGTGTGTGTGTGTGTGTGTGTGTGTGTGTGTGTGTGTGTGTGTGTGTGTGTGTGTGTGTGTGTGTGTGTGTGTGTGTGTGTGTGTGTGTGTGTGTGTGTGTGTGTGTGTGTGTGTGTGTGTGTGTGTGTAGGCTTATTATGTGTGTGAGAGTGAATCCACTATGATGTCAATGGTTGGACCACGTAATGAGCAGTGAAGTCTCACTCTCTCTCTTTCTCTCTTGTAACCGACCACTTAAAAAAGTAACCGACAATAGCATGTCTTAATGCAGGGCTTCCCGACCTTTTATGGCTCGTGACCCTATTTTGATGTCGCAAAAATCTAGGGACCTACGACATTCAGATTCCGGTACACCATCGATAATATCATCAGTGACATTGTCAGTGATGTCACATAGTATGCTTCTTTGCCCCCGCAGAATTCTGACTTTAATCTGAGAATTCTGACTTTAATCTCAAAACTGACTTTATTCTCAGAATCCTGATTTAAAGTTATAATCTCAAAGATTTTCATCTAAATAAAAATAAATAAATTAATAAATTAATAAAGAGCAGTGGTGGAAGAAGTACTGAAAGTTTGTACTAGAAGTACTGTTACCTTACTGAAATATTACTCAATTACAAGTAAAAGTGCTGGTGTTAAAAATATACTTAAGTAAAAGTAAAAAGTACTCTTCTAAAAAACTACTCAGAGTATTAGTTACTTTTTTAACCATCGATTTTTAATAGCAGGCTGTCACAGGCATTCACTTGAAACGGGAGATCCATGTAGAAAATACATTATACACTTTCAACAAAGCATATTTCTCTAATAAATTATATGAATGAAAGATCAATCGCTTCTTAGTATCAACAGGGAGCAAAACCCTAAATAACTGAAAACTGCGGTGGGTGTGAGGGGTCTGTCAGTCACACCTGCTTTGCTCTTCCCCCAGATGTTATTCATTTTAATAATACTGGTAAGCATTTGACTCTTAAAGAGGGAAACATTTGATCATATGAATCTAGTTAATTTGCATGTCACCTCAGAGAAGACAGGACACTGCTTTCAAGTCTGAAATGTACCTAGATTTGCTAGAAGGATGAACATTTCACCTTTTCTTTTACAGAACTGTTTTTTTATTGCTTAACTGTGAGTCTGTGACTGTTTTATTTCTGAACAGAAGGATTAGCCTCGCCTCCAATAAACAAAAACTGCTGAAGCTGTTGCTGTGCATTTATTTGAAAAGGAATAGGGCCCACATGACATGCAAGTAAAATAATATCAGCAGCACAGACATCAGCACTCAGCAACACTTTTTCCAACAATAAAGAAAATAAATGTTATTCACATAGCGAGTAACTGTTATCCTTACACCACTATGATTTGTTTCCAGACTTTTCAAGATGTGCTCTGTACTGATACTGAACCAGTGGATTGGAAACAACTATTATGAAATAAATGGTTGTATTTTAATTTAAATATTTGCTTTGATTGAAACAAAAATCTTGTCATTAGTATTTTTTTATAGCCTATAGCAAGCTAATAGGAGTTAAACAGGTCATAATTCCCTCTCTCAATTTTATATTGCTGTGAAAACACAGTACTGTGCACTGCAAACTATTTGGGCTTATTTTTATTGTTTTTTTTACGGAATACACATTGAATATCCACACTGGGTAGACTAGCCTCTATACCTAATATATACAATCAATGCTCTATACCCATGGTCACCTATTAGGCTACATTGCCACCTGCCCTCCTAATATGGTCGGACAACGGTACATGTCATGACGTGTCACAGAGCAGGACGCATGGCACAAGGAACTTTCATCACTGCCTGGGACCACATATTTTGGGATTATTTTATCAAGTGGATTATGTCAACGAACGGGACTTGCGTGGCGTCTGTGGACAATGCATATCTTGGGTGGCATTTGGCTTCAGGTTTGTCTTTCACTTTTGTGAAGGGTTCAGCATCATGTCGCTTCCTCCTGAGTCCTGTGTGGACTGGTCTGTCATGCAAGTTCGCAACCAAATTAATGATCAAATTTTTAGCAGTGAACAGGAGGGGGCGTGTCACGTCACGTGTGATGCACGTGATTCAATACTTAATCAAATTCAAAGTGTTTAGACAGTCACTCACGTCTGCACACAGGCTTGAGTCAGTGACAGAGACAGGGCGCTTGACAGCGAATTCAGCGGACAGATCAGAGGGGAAAGACAGGCGGGGGGGAATTAATGTACCAAACGGCCGCTACTCGATAACAGTATCGATAACTAAGGTTCATTGCCCCGTTTGCGATCACTTATTGGCTGCGTAAAATGCAGATCAAAGGTTTGGAAGTATGATTTAAAAAGTAACGAAGTAGATTACATGGTGCAATCCATACTTAAGTAAGAGTAAAATTACAGACTTGAAAAAATAACTTACAAGTAAGCTACCCAAAAAAAAGTACTTAATTACAGTAACGTGAGTAGTTGTAATTCGTTCCTTCCACCCCTGATAAAGAGTCACTCACAATGTTGATTGAGGCTATGGTCCATTAATGGAAGCCTTTGCATATAGTGACATTATGTGACATTAGTAATGTCACATAATGCAACACTGTTTGGATCTCACCTGCAATTACCACTCATCGCCATAGGTGTCACCTAAGAGAACAAAGCTGAAATATTAGAGATTATCACTTTAAACTCAGAACTACAAAATAACTAACAATTTTAAAAAATCGCAAGTGACCCTAATCATCTTCGGTAGTATTAAATTGGTAAAAAAAAACAAAAAAACAGGTGACCCTATTTGAATTCCAGGCGACCCCACTTAGGGTCGCAACCCTAAGGTTGGGAACCACTGTCTTAATGAGTGCCCCTCCAGTGGAGAAAATGTGATACAGTGCCCCCGGACTCCCCTAGTAGGCTACTTTTCCCCCAGTGGCTGGCTACGCCATATCCTACTCCATAAAGCCCTGCATCATACATGATGCATCAGAGCTCTTTGCATGCTGGTGGGGCCCCACAGTGCGGGCCCTTTTTATTTTTTTCGCCCCTGCCCTTCCAACAGCCTGAGTCCACCACTGCGCGGAGACATCAAAATCAAAAGTCCACACAGGGTTTTTCTGCGTGTTTCTTACCTGTTGATAAAGCTGCTGAGGACCTGCCTCGAAGAGATTGTTTCATTCCTCTCACACAGGGACCGGCTGCTCTCTTTCTCACCGCCGCCACACACGGCTGCAACACATCGATTTGTCACCTACACAAAAGAGAGATCAGGTTCATCACACTCTTTGAAGATTACTGTCAGAAAATGAGTCATTTCTCTTTAAGTCTTTTATCTGGTGTCAGTTTAAATCCACCTCCTCCCCTAAAGGTTAGAAGTGCAAGAATTGGGGCGTCCCGATGGCTTACCGAGAAGAGCGCGTACCGCCGTACCATATAAGGCCCAGTCCTTCCTGCAGCAGCTGAACCTATAGGTTCAAATGCAGCCTGCAGTTATTGCTGCATATCCTCCTCTATCTCACTCGCCCATACCTGTCTCTCTCTATCTCTGCCAATTAAGCACAAAATGCTTAAAAGATCATCTCTCTAAAGTCATCTGTTAGGCCTGTGCTTTTTTGAGTGTCAATGGACCTTGCTCAAGTATTTTACTTCTAGCCTACTTCTTAATAGCTACATATTTTAATCTCAGTAGGCTATAGCTAACTTCCGGACGGAGTGTTTGCATTTTCAGAAGATTTAGATTTACACTACACTTTCAAACAGTAGGCCTATCTCAAAATATGTGGTGTGTTTGTTGTTGTTTTGCATGGGTCTCCTTTGCGACAGTTCTTTTTATGTAAAAGTGCTTTCAATAAAACTGGCTTCTCTTGACCGGAGCAACTGACCAGTGCTGCCTCCACCTCATGGTAAATGGACTGCATTTATATAGCCATTTTATCCAAAGCGCTTTACAATATGCCTACATTCACCCATTCATACACCAATGGCGGCAAGCTACCACGCAGGTTGCTGGCGCAACCATCAGGAGCAATTTGGAGTTCGGAAGCTCGCCCAAGCACACTTCCACATGTGGACTGGAGTAGCCGGGGATTGAACCAGCGGCTTCTTTCATCCAAAGTGGATGACAGGATGTGGTGTGTGGGTTATAGGCCTACACAGCCCACTGAGAAACACCTACACCTACAGTCACAAATTCACAAATAAACTCTCACCCCCATGTAGAATAATGCAGAATATTATAGACAATAAATGCAGTAACTGACATTTTTGTCATGATTGGCATTCTTTTTGATAGCGCACCTCAAATAACCCCTTATTTGACTTTTTTTTTAATTATTACACGGATCAGCTGAATGTTCAATTCATATTGGCCAATGAACCGCTGCTTCACTAATATAAGGTCTACTCATGTCAGACATGTCACTGCCAATTTGATTTTTGATTTAACTCATCAACGTAATCACATTTGGTGAAATGAGCAGTCTGTGTTTCAGATTGAGTCTGACACAAATTATGTGAAAATTACCTTCCTCCCAACACAAACTGGATTCTGTGACAATAACATGAAGCGGACGTTTTGACTGACAGTTAATTTTAGGCAACTAATAACAACTGTGGTTACGGTTAAAGGCTTCGGTCATGGTTAAATAGGTTTCACTAAATGTATAACCTAAAAGCTGGGACTTGAACCCAGGTCATCGGTATGAAGGTAAATGCAGACGTCCACCACAGAGTTTCAATGTCCCACTGCTTCCTGTTCAGTCATACCTCCTTCCTACACCTTTCATGATGCAAACACATCATTCTCTCACTTTGTGTGCATGGAACACAGATTCTAAGATTTCATGCTTATTTGATGACATTTCAGGAGATCAGCCTGAACTAACCACACTGCAGACAAACACTCGGCTAATCCTGAGGCTGGAGACAAGGCAATTGTAGATAAGATAGATAATCCCCCCCCCCCCCCCCCCCCCCGATTTTTTTAGCCCATTTTTATCCCCCTTAGTGCTAATTTACTTTTATTTATCCTGGTTGCTACTCCACCCTCTGCCGATCTGGGGAGAGCCGAAACTGGCTCCATGCTTCCTCCGAGACATGGGCAGTTAGCCAGCCGCTTCTTTTCACCTGACAGGGGAAGCTTCACTGGTAGGACATAGCACGTGGGAGGTTCACGCTATTCCAACCGGTTCCCCTCCCTCCGAACAGACGCCCTTAACTCATTGAGTGCCAGCCACTTTTGGAGAACGGACGCTCCCAGTGCCAGAGTTTCAGAGCTTTTTTCAGTGATTTCTCGAGGCCCACAGAATATTGTGTGATATTACTATGTAAACAATGAACACGCAAAAAGAACGATGAGACTCTTTTCTATCATCAGCAAAAACAGGTTTATTGATATCATTTTCCGTTCTTTAGTTATCAGCCGGAGAAGATAGCTTGATTTAACAAAAAAGAGCAGTTTTTTTCTAGAAGCTGAGATAATGGCCCTTTTGTGAAATTAAACATTTCAAACACATCACTGACTCTGAAGCTAATTTTCTGATGTAGTCACACCTCAAAAATAATTTCCTTCAATAAAACAGTGAAGGCCAGGGAATTTTGTTTGGCAGAATAATATTTTTAGCTGCAACCAGCAGTGCTGGCCCCTGCGTGCGCTGCTGGTTGCAGCTTCTTTGCTTTCTTGATTTGCTGCTGGTGGGCATCGGATATTCTGGCTTGCGTTTGCCAACCCTGTCCTGCTGCCTGGGTCTGTCTGGGTCAGTGTTGTGTGCTGCTCTGCGTGCCCCCCCCCCCCCCCCCCCCCCCCCGCCCCGCCCCGCCTCAACTGCACACTCCTCCGTATGGGAGGTGGCTCTCTGCTGAATTTGCTCTGCACTGTGAAGGGTGCGCGACATCCAGCTTTTTTACAGCCTTCCGCGTGTGCTTGTCACCGGCTCCTATGCTTCCAGTTGAGAATAATAACTCCACGGCTGATCATGCGGATGGGCTGTTGCAGCGGACATGGAGGAGCTCAATTGTGGGAGCAGATTGGCTGCTGCGGGCACATCTAACGTTAAAACGCTTCATGCATATCGATGCATACGGATGCGATGCGATTTCCGTTTCCCCAACGACTTATTCTCTGTTTTTCTCTGCCTTTCTGTTAACCTGGAGAGCACTGTCGCCACCTAAGGGTTCTGTAAAATAGGTTATAGACCTCCAATAGCTACAATAGTTGTACAGGAAATGCGGAAGGCTTTGATCGACGTCCCACCGTCAAAAAACGCATTGGACGTCGAAAGACGTCCGTGGCACTCTACGTCACTATTTAATTGGACGTCGAAAGACGTCCATGGCACTCAATGAGTTAACGACCAGAGGAGGAACCACATTAGCAACCAGGATATTGCATGTTTTGGTGAAGGGGGTTCCTATATGAAGGAAACCCCCGGGAGGCACGGGGAGAACATGCAAACTCCACACAGAAAGGCCCTTTTTGACGACCCCACGCGATACATTTTATTTCTGTGTCATGCACCATATTCATGGTGCCCACTGCCCAGCCCGTCTGGGCTTACAAGACACAAATCATTCAAGTTCAACAATACAAACAAATCAACAAACAAGCTACAAAAAGCTCAAACATAAACAAGACAGAGTTGTATATTCAGATGAACAACTTCTCCATTCTGAGTTTCCAAGCACTCCCAATAAACCTAGCCAAACTGAAGACTTCATCACTGAACAACCATTCCAACTTTGCATCATCTCCTGACCAAAATAGTTCAGGTTTCTTATTTTGCATTAACTGAAATAGAGACAATCTTGGTTCCTCATATAGCGTACAATGAAACAAAAAATGAAATTCATCTTCCACAACACCTAATTCACATGCATTTAGTACATGTATTTGTATTTAGTAACTGTTACAGTTCTGCTACATTGTAGCCATATACTGTAGTATCCTGTACACACATAACCTGTTATCCCAGTTACATCACATATTTACACATGGGATGACAGTACAGCCTCAGTCCTCCTGTTACCCAACAACTCCACCAGGTGGGTTCAAGTTAATTGTGCCTCTACTGTATGTTTAGCCTATCGCTTCCATAATTTAACGTGTTTAAATCTTGACATTTTGCATACATAACATAAATGTCCACTTTGCTAATTAGGCTGATTGATATAACACAATCCGCCTATATTTCAAGTTGATAAAGGCTTTTGATTGATTGATTGATTGACTTTATTTGGTGATAAAAACAGGACATAAGACAACATATCACCGAGGATAAAAACACAATAAAGCCCGAAGGCTTATTTCCATTGTGGTCCCCATGGAGACAAGACAGACAACGTAAATACGTGTAACAAAGAAGTGCAAGTGGGAACATAATTTAAAACTAATACAACTCCATTAAAAGATAAATTACTAACTCAGTTTATAATTTTAAATGTTCTGTTCTAAACACTCGCTGCTGGTAGCTCTGGAAGATCCTCTGCCGCACAGGAGGTGATGTATTTTTACATTTCCAGCTGCACCAACGCAGAGATTTGTTTAAAATAACTAGAAGAAGAACTCAGGACTTATATGAACGATGTGATCACCGCTATGGCTGAACAGATGTGTTCAAATCACCAGAGCGGATGAGGGAAAGGGAATGAGAAATGCTCCTCGTTCCCTCAACGCCCTCCATCACTGGGCCCTTGAGCAAGGCACCGAACCCACAACTGCTCCAATGGCTGCAAGCGGCCAACGGGGACACCTCGGCATTCCGAAATGTCGGCACTCCGAAATACCGGCATTCCGACAAAATTGAGATCTGTCTCGCCATTGCGAAAGAACCCTCCCCCAGACCCTAACCCTAAACCTAACCTCTCCCACCCCCCAAGCCTAAGCCTAACCTAACCTCTCGGCGAAACATTTTTTGGAGATAAAAAAAAGGGCCGCCTCTCCGAAAGCATAGAAGTCAATGATCGGAATGCCGACACTTCGGAATGGCGAGGTGTCCCCGCGGCGAACAGCAGAGGACTGTGGTTTTAAGGTCTGTGAATGCGTCACTGTATCAGTGTGAATCAGGGTGTTTATGGAAATGTGCTCAGTCAGCGTTCATCAGAAAAAGGACATGGAAACATTACTACAGAAGAGGCAACGTTTGCCGATACATTAGATTGCATTAGATTACAGGTTGGTAGATTTTGTTGACACTTTGTGATTTGAAGGAGATTATGCAATTTACTCTATTATCTGTTATGCAATCTTTTCAATCTGACTGAAACAAACTGATGTTGAACCCTGCATGGCAAATAAATAAATAAATAAATAAATAAATAAATAAATAAATAAATAAATAAATAAATAAATAAATAAATTAATGAATGAATGAATGAATGAATGAATGAATAAATGAATAAATAAATAAATAAATAAATAAATAAATAAATAAATAAATAAATAAATAAATAAATAAATAAATAAATAAAATAAGATCAACATTCAATCTTTAGCCTTATTATTCATTCCAGTGTTACTCTTTTCATTTTATTTCTCTTAAAGTCGAGCTGAAATGGGATCAGGGTCTGTGATGATGTATTCTGACTGAAACAGGGTAGAGAGGTGGGACATATGGGGAGGGGAGGAGTTTGATTTGACCATTGTAAAGTGGAATTAAAGACTGGAATTGACATTGGCCAATGCTGGTGCTTGAATGCTGCGTAGGGCTTGTTCTGCCCCCAAATCATCGAGTAGGATCCTCGATTTGGGGCAGAACAAACCTGCACTACTCTCCACTGCAAAATCATGTATTTTACAAATCTGAAACCTACTGGTGTCATGTTTCAATAACAGTCTATGTACAAACACAATACAATGTAAATACAGCCCTGTCGAGTGCATACTGTACTCTCTGGCTGTCTCACTGCGCGAGCCCCCAGGGCAGAGGACCAGGAGGCTGCCTCCGGGCGGATAGCCTTTCTGGCGAAATTCTGGCGTTACAGCAGCAGTAATGACAGTACAGTAACACAACATAACTTATATCAAAGCAGACAAGGGGGTAGGTGTCGGTAAGAACTTGTAAAACCAACAACAACAATATATAGGCTATACACATATTTACACAACTACTACAGTGCTCCTGCATTTTTCCATAACTGTCCACTATAGAATATGATAGAATACTGTAGCGAATCAGCAGTACACATACAGGGGTGAGCATTGGTAGTGTCTCAACTACAGATAGGAACTGATGTGTGGGAGTGTTGTATTGGGGAACACTATGCTGTGGGGATACTTCCGGGGAGGACTGAGCATGCGCGTCAGTCTCCACACACTGCTAGAAGGGAAGGCTGCTAGCTATGAGCGTGACAACCGCTGAGAGTTGTAATATAACTAACTGAGAATAAAGAACCTTGTACCAACAAGAAGCCTCTGCCTCATGAGTTACCAGGAACGTTACACTGGCGTCAGAAGTTTAAACGGTGAATATTGCCTCCAGATTCGGCGAAATGGTTAACAAGTTCCTGAAGAAAGAGCGCAAACGACTCAATCGAGAGGCGGGAAAGGCAAGAGCCGGGGCAGACTACCAGGCGTCCGAGGAGGAAGATGTCTGGGTACGCAGCCGCTACCACAGAGAGCCAAGTGGGAAAAACAGCAGAAAGCCTGGGGTTGGTGAAGATAAAATCCGGACTAGACAGCGCTATCACCGTAGCCACGGAAGCTATCCCGCGGCTCAAGGGAGCTAGCAGGCAAGCTAGCGAGGCGGGAGAAGGAGCGGAGGAACCGGGGCCGGTGAGGGTGAAGATCGAGCGGGTTGACATTGCCGCTGTAGCCATGGAGGCTGTGCCACAGCCCAGCGGAGCTAGCCTGCGGGCCGAGGACAAAGACGGGACACGGGTCGAGGCGACAAAGGACAGCGGGCGGCGAGGAAGAAAGGAAATCACCCCGCCAAAATTCAACGGTAAAGGCGAGTGGGAGCCATATTGCACAATGTTTAACGTAGCAGCGGACATGAATGGCTGGTCGAGGGAAGAGAGAGCCAGTCACTTGGTGATGTCGCTCGAGGGCGAAGCTATAACATGTGTGGCAGCAATGGCAGACACAAAAGACTTAGACATTGTGATGGCGGCCCTGAGGAGGCGGTTTGGACGGTGCAAAGAGGAAGGCATCATGGTCGCGGAACTGTGTAACAGGCGCAGGCGACCAGGGGAGTCGCTGCGAGCGCTGGCTACAGACATTGAGATCCTCAGCCGGCGTGTGTACAGCCGGTTGCCGCCAGAAGCACTAGACGAGCTAGCACGAAATTACTTCATCCAGGCTATCGCGCCGCGAGGGCTAAGAGAGCAAGTAATGTTGCAACGGCCAAAGACACTAGAAGTGGCGCTGGAGCTGGCGTTTGAAAGAGAGACAGTAGAGGGCTGGGCCATGAACAGCGAAGAGGGGAGAGCTGTGCCCGTGGCGAGAATGGCAGCAGAAAGCCCGATACAAGAAGAGCCAGCGTGGAAGACGGCGTTGACAGAGCAAGGCAACAGGGTGAAAGAACTGTCCGAGTCAGTACAACAGCTGACAGAACAACTGCTCCGCAGAGCGACCCTGCAGCCCAACCCCGCTCGGCAGCCCACCCAGCGGAACAACAGCTGGGCCAGAGGGAGCATGATGTGCTGGGGATGTGGACGCCCCGGGCATCGGGAAGCAGACTGCCGCCGGAGAGCGTGGAACCAGGGAAACGGCACAGGGCCCGTCCAGATGGGACGAGACGGGTCTACGATGCCACAGTCCCCGTAGCCACGTCATCGCAGGAAGGAGCCCACCGACAGCAACGGGGAGGTGGGGCTCCGCCGGGCCCCGAAGTAGACGACATCGCCGGAGCTGTCAACATGCAGAGCGGGCCGCGCGCGATGAACGGCTGCCATGTTCCAGTCTACCTACAGGGGAGATACTGCGCCGCCCTGGTGGACACGGGGTGTACGGCAACGCTGGTGAACGTCAACATGATGCCCGAGGGGACGCGCCTGGAGCAGCCAGCAGCACAACGGCTAAGAACAGTATCCGGTGAGTTCATGCCAATGAGGGGGAGGGGACACGTAATGATAACAGTGGGGGGACAGACAGTGGACTTTCCGGTGTGGGTGGTAGAAATGATGGGGCCCTGCATCCTGGGGGAAGACTACTTAACGCTAAACAAATGCACAGTAGACCTAGGAAAAAGCACATTGACATTTGCAGGGGGGCCAGTAGTCCAGATGGGCCACCCTCCCACCGTTCCAGAGGAGAGAGCTAATGTAAATAACATCACTGTATATCGCGTCACCGTAGAGCATGAGCCCCACCCAGCAGACCAAGCCCCTCCACAAAGCCCCGCCCCTAGCCCACCTCCAAACACTTGCCCTCAGCCAGCGCAACAGGCAGAGGGGGAGAGAGAGAGGTTAGAGATGCTCAGGGGATTGCACCAACGCCAGAGCGAAGGGTTAGAACCCCAGCAGAGCGATGAACTGTGGAGGGTACTAGAGGAATATAAAGACATTTTCGCCATGTCGGATGATGAGCTAGGCTGTACCCACCTGGTGGAACACGAAATAGACACTGAGGGGGCGCGACCCGTCAGGTCATATCCCCGTCGGGTCCCAGCAGCGAGGAGAGAGATAGCGAACGAAGATGTAGAGAACATGCTGCGGGCGGGGATCATTGAGCCATCAGACAGCCCGTGGGCGTCAGGGGTAGTGCTGGTGAGAAAGAAAAATAGCCCCAAAATGCGATTTTGTGTAGACTATAGGGGGCTGAACAAAGTGACAAAAAAAGACGCATACCCGATGCCCATCATCGAGGAACTGTTAGACGCCGCGGGAGAGTCATCCTGGTTCTCATCCCTAGACCTCCGTAGCGGGTACTGGCAGGTGCCCCTCCGCGACGATGCCAAACAAAAGACCGCCTTCCGCACAGAGAAGGGGCTGTGGCAGTTTCGAGTACTCAGTTTCGGGCTGTGCAACGCACCAGCAACGTTCGAGAGGTTAATGGAGAAGCTGCTGGGAGACATTCCCCGATCCGAATGCGTCGTGTATTTAGATGACATCTTGACACACGGGGGCACGTTCCAGGCAGCAGTGGGGGCGTTACGAAAAGTCCTGCAGAAGATAGCAGAGGCGGGTCTAAAGTTACACCCAGACAAGTCCCACTTTCTGAAGAGGAGAGTGGAGTTCTTAGGGCATGGCATCGGCGCGGGGGGCATTCGCACCCTGGAAGAGAAGACTCAGGCGGTCATGGAGTGGCCCACCCCCAGAAACAAAGGCGAACTCGAGAGCTTCGTAGGGCTAGCCGCATACTACAGGAAATTCGTAAACGGGTTTTCTAAAATAGCGGAACCACTGTTCAGGCTAAAAGAGAAGAACGCAGACTTCCACTGGACGACAGAATGCCACCTAGCCTTTAAAGCCCTCAAGAAAGCGTTGACCGAGTCTCCGGTGCTTAGAGCACCAGACCCCGCCCTGCCGTTCCTACTAGACACTGATGCCAGCAACGGGGGTATGGGGGCCGTGCTGTCCCAGGCGGGGCCGGACGGGGAGCGGGTGGTGGCGTACTACAGCAAGACGTTCGATAAAGCAGAACGTAACTACTGCGTCACCTGCCGGGAGCTCCTCGCCGTAGTAGAAGCACTACGACACTTTAGATATTACCTCCTGGGACAGCCGCGGTTCACCATACGGACCGACCACTCGGCGCTGCAGTGGCTGTGGTCCTTCCGAGAGCCGGAGGGGCAAGTGTGCCGCTGGTTAGAGAAAATGGCAGACTACAACTTCACGATAGAACACAGGGCAGGGGCGCGCCACGTCAACGCAGACGCCCTGTCACGACGACCCTGCGCAGAGAGAGGGTGTACGTACTGCGAAAAGAGAGAAGGAAGAGAGAGAGAGCTCCAAGAGGAAGCTAGGATCTGCCCCAACCACACGGGGGATGGACCAGTGTGCAAGACGCTGCGGATGGCAGAGGCAGCAGATTGGAGGGGCCACCAAGAAAACGACAGGGAGCTGTCGCCAGTACTGAAATGGGTAGAAGAGGGCCAGAAGCCGCCCTGGGAAGAGGTGGCAGGGGCCACCGACACAACCAAAGGGCTGTGGGCAGGGTTCGACACCCTGAGATTGAGTAGCAGAGTGCTGATGAAGTCCTGGAAGGAGCCAGCGACAGGAGAACATAAGTGGCGGAAAGTAGTGCCGACAACGCTGAGGGAGGAGGTGTGCAGGAGCTGCCATGGAACTGTAGGGGCTGGGCACTTTGGGGTAAGCAAAACCCTCCGTCGCATCAGACAAGGCTTTTATTGGGGGAGGATGGGGAGAGACGTACAGGACTTCTGTCGACGCTGCGACCTCTGCGCAGCGTACAAAGGCCCGTTAGACCAGTCTCGCGCCCCGCTCCAACAGCTAGCAGCAGGAGCCCCCATGGAGAGGGTAGCAGTAGACGTGATGGGACCTTTCCCACGCTCAGACAGTGGAAATCGATACGTCCTGGTCGCCATGGACTATTTCACAAAATGGCGAGAGGCGTACGCACTGCCCGACCAGGAGGCGGGGACCGTGGTCGACGCACTAGTAACCGGCATGTTCAGTAGGTTCGGAGCACCAGAGACCCTACACAGTGACCAAGGGAGAAACTTTGAGTCACGAGTGTTCGCCACCATGTGCGAGAAACTGAACATTAAAAAGACACGGACCACAGCATTGCACCCCCAGAGCGATGGCCTTGTAGAAAGATTCAATCGAACGCTGAAAAAGCAGTTGGCCATCCTCACGGAGGAGCACCAGAAGGACTGGGACACGCACCTGCCTCTCATCCTCATGGCCTACAGATCTGCCACACAAGAGTCCACCGCCTGCACACCAGCTCTGCTCATGTTAGGTCGAGAACTGCGGACACCAGCAGAAATGGCGTTCGGCAAGCCACCAGATGCACTGGACGCTCCCCCGGGGCGAGAGTACGCCAGGAGGCTACAAGATCGCTTAGAGTCCGCTCACAACTTCGCTCGGGACCAGCTAGAGAAAGCAGGCATGAAACAAAAAAGGAACTATGATGTGAGGGCAAAGGGAAACTATTTCCAGGGGGGAGAGTTGGTCTGGGTGTACACACCCCGGAGAAAAAAAGGGCGTAGCCCTAAACTGGACTGTCACTGGACAGGCCCATGCAGGGTCATGGAGAGAATGGGGGATGTGGTGTACCGAGTGCAGATGCCACTTGGTGGCAAGAAGGTACTCCACCGAGACAGGTTGGCCCCATACCGGGGGGGGTGCACCTTTCCCCCAGATCTCGGCCGCCCGGCGGTTTCACCTAGACAGGCTGAAAGAAGGACTCTGTTTCCACAGAGAGGGGCGTCCGGCCATGACCGGGCGGCCCCCACTCAGGGACTTGAAGGCCCAGAGACACTGCAGGTGGGATCAGCCCCGCAGGCAGATTCACAGAGACTAACACGGCCACGGAGAGAGCCAAGGGCTCCAGGACGCTTTAACAACTTTGAGTTGTATTAAAAAAAAAAAAAAAAAGAGAGGAGATGGTGGTTGGAAATGTTGAAATGTTGTAACAGAAAGTAAAGGATGTGCATGACATGAGATATTGTGGGGGAGGAGATGTGGGAAAGTCTGAGATTGAAACATAAAATGTGGTTGAAAAAACAAAGAAGCTGTTAAAAAAAGATGCTGGGTGTGTTTTGGTACAAGGGGGTGTGTGATGTGGTATCAACGTGGGCGTTGACCTTATTGTTGGGCGGGGAGTATGTAGCGAATCAGCAGTACACATACAGGGGTGAGCATTGGTAGTGTCTCAACTACAGATAGGAACTGATGTGTGGGAGTGTTGTATTGGGGAACACTATGCTGTGGGGATACTTCCGGGGAGGACTGAGCATGCGCGTCAGTCTCCACACACTGCTAGAAGGGAAGGCTGCTAGCTATGAGCGTGACAACCGCTGAGAGTTGTAATATAACTAACTGAGAATAAAGAACCTTGTACCAACAAGAAGCCTCTGCCTCATGAGTTACCAGGAACGTTACAATACTATTCAACTACTGTAACAAAATGTGCAATGTGGACAAAAGTGCACACGTGTCCAATGTACATTAGCAATGTGACTTTAATAGTGTCTTTATATGAGGGGAGGGGAGGAGAGAGTCTCTCTGTACGGGAGTGATTATATGTGGTTATTGCGGTGGTCACGAAATACCTCATGTAACGGTCTTTACTGGAGGGGAGCTATCAGGGCCTCTGACTGAAAAGGCTCTGTTGTAGAGGGGGTGTTGTGTCATCCATTATTTTGAGCAGCTTGTGCAAAATAAGTGAAGCTGCAGGGGAATCAAACCAAATGATCTCCCCTCTTTGGCAGATTTTTTAAAATATTATAAGAATGATAAAATGAACAAGACTGAATGGGATAAAAAAAAAGTGTTTGCAGTGCACACGCAATCTATATTTATTTTGTTCTTTTTCCTTTTCGGTTAACAGGGGAAGTAACAGGTTACCACTCCTTCTCAGGTCAGCTGTTTGGATGTGCTTTCATAAAGGTCAGAGTGTTGTTTTTCTCAGAAGTTTGTTCCATATTTCTAACAGGTGCACTTCCTGCTCAAAGCACATTCTGTTCTTCATGCAGCACGACATTATTATGATTCAGAAGACTGTTTCAATAATGTTTGCATCATTTCAACCATGTCAAGTGAGTCATTGAGTTCCTTCGGAGAACATGATGCATTATAGAACACCCATTCATGCAGTAAATTGACCGGTTACAGTGCACGGGTGTGTAATGTTGATACTAGCAGCACGACCGGTATACTCATTCCACAAACAACAACAAAAAATACAACTTCTCATTTTGTGCTTCAATGAGTGCGTTTACATGCACACCAAACTGATAACTGTGAGTAATCAGTTTATGGCAATAATCTGATTTCTGCGTTTACATGCACTTTAATAATCCGACAATAGGAAAAACCCGGGTTTACATGATTCAGTCAATTAGTCAGATTTCTCTCCAGAAGGCGGCGGTAATTCAACTTTTTACATGCAACTTGTACATGCGCAGATGTATAAACCCACAAGAAACCTGAGGCCTGTACTACAAAGCCAGTTTAGTGGTTTAGCGAGGTAACTTCAGGTTTAAACCTGGTTTGGCCGTACTACAAAGCAAGTTAACTTCTTAGCGACATATATTTCCATAGCAACTTATGCTTCACACTTAACCTGGTCCGTAGCAGGTTAAGTTGCAAGGATAAGATTAGACCTTAAATCCACCGCCCACGAACCAATCGAATCAGCAGTTTGGAAAAATGGCCAACCCCTTTCTGGATGAGTTTCCCGAAGGAGCACGAATTGTAATGTTGAATGAGTAATGGTAATCAATGTTAATGTTAATCAAGGACTAAAGCCTTGCACTTGTTGGCTATTTTAATTAAGCCCTATACCACTTTGGAATATGTTTTTATATATTCATTTTTGTGCTCTCAAGTAGCCTAGATACGTCGTTTGATCCCGCTGATCGATTGCAGCTGAATAGTGAGTGGAGAAATATCACTAAACCGGCATAAAAAGGTTACATAAACGTCTCCAAAGCGCACGGTGCCGTGTGCGCAATGGAGCTGAGACTGACGTTGGGTTGGAATTGAAATAGTCATAGCTTACATGCTGGCCTACTACATCTAAGCAATTTAATATGGGATCACCTGCACACAGGCGATCCCATATTAAGATGATTCATATCTAGCCTACTCCTGCATTTTGCAGCTGCAAGTGTTGCCTTTGGCCTGTATGATGTGATTGAACTTCATATTTCCAGCATCATTATATGAAATATGGAGATATGCGACTCTGCTGACAATATATGTGACCACAAAATAGGCTATTTTTTATAAATGAAATCTATGCCCGCACATACCGTGTCGTTCAGAAGCCTCTTTTAATTTTATTATCATTCTTTTTTTTATTGATAGCCTATAGGAATTATTCAATCAGTGCGACTAAACATGACATCATTATTATTCGTTGAGCCTAAATGGTCTACGGATTTTGGATTTAGGCTACACATTGCTTCCACTCGCAGTTTATTGAGAGGGTGAATTCAGCTGCTGTAGGATACGTGGAGGCAGAAACCGCTCTTCAAATAAATGACTGATGTGAATAAAAGTGGTAACTTTAGACAGTCATTCGGGAACAGACTAAAAATATCCAATGCGGATTTTGATTCTGACATAGTAGTCGATGGCTTTGATGAATGAGGAAATAGGCGTGTCTGGCGCTGTAAAAGCTACGGTTCTGAGCTGAGCGGTCCATATTGCATTGTGATTGGCTAGTTGTTAAAAACCACGCCTCTTTTGCGGGCACGAGCTCGTGTGCACGGGCATTTTCATGTGCACGCGCAGTCAACTTGATTAGAAAAACCTGGTTCGAGTTAACGACTGGCAAACGAGGTTCGTAGTACAAGTTAACTACAATCGAGCTGATCTGGTTTAGACAAACCAGATCAAGGGACAGATCCTGGATCTTCTTATCCAACATTCGTAGTACAGGCTACTGATACGCTGTATACATGCACTCAAAAGACAGGTTATTGGCCAAAAACCTAGGTATGTTTATCGGTTTATTCATAACCCGATTACGGCCATAAACGGATAAAGCTTATGGGTTTATGCTGTTTACATGACCATTTGAATAATCAGGTAACTCCAGAAATCCGCTAATAAACTGTTTATTGTCTGCATGTAAACGCGCTCATTGTGTGACTGTAAACAAAACGATCAGGAAACAGAAGTGGATGGATCCTTTGACAATACAGGCGGTTTTTGGTAAGATTTTATTTGGAAAAGTCTGATGTTTATACTTAACTTAACAACTATAGACCGATCTCCAACATCCCCTTCCTGTCTAAAAGAGTAGAACACGCTGTTACTTCACAATTCAAAGCCCAACTATCTTCCAATAACCTATGTGAATCATTCCAATCCAGATGAGGATCTAAACGCAGCACCAAAACAGCCCTCCTCAAAGTCACAAATGATCTTCTCTGCTCTGATGCCGGTATCAATATTCTCATCCTGTTTGACCTCAGTGCGGCGCAACACCATGAACCACTCCATCCTCCTCCTCCCCTGCCTTGAAACCATTTTCAATATCACCGGCACTGCACTCTCCTGGCTCAACTCCTGCCTCTCAGACAGACATTATTAGCATCATGCCACCGCCAATCTCCCACTGCTCCCCTCTCCCAAAGTGTTCCCCAACGGCTCATTGTTTGGCCCCCTCCTCTTCATCCTATATACATGCTTGCTCCCCCTCAGCCACAACACCGGCGTCATGGACTTCAGTTCCACTGCTACGCCGACGACATCCAGCCGTACATCTCCACCAACGCAATCACCACTGCCACTCACTGACCTGACCAACTGCATCATGGAAATAAAGTCCTGGCTCCAAGCCAGCTTCCTCAAACTGAACTTGTGACACATTCAAAATCATCACCATTGGCTGAAAAACTCACTGAGCAAATCCGCCGACAACTTATCCCTCACCCTTAGTACTGTGTTCACTTCCCCTCACATTGGCCACCTTGGCATCATCTTTGACCAAACCGTCTCTTTTGGAACATGTCAAACACATCACCAAAACTTTGAGGTGGTCTTCTTCCACCTCAGAAACATCACCCGTCTCCATCCAGCCCTCTCCTTCCCAGCCGCTGAGTGGATTACTGCACCATCCTTCAAATGGGAGTGAGTCTACGCTGGTCCGACGATAGCATAGAACACGGCGTTACGGCACACAAGCCGCCAAGCCGGGGCACAAGCGCAAAAAGCAGATAGTGCTGGACGACGATAGGGCCCGTGATGTTTAGGCGTGTGTGTCTGTGTGTGTGCGTGCGTGCATGAGAGAGAGAGAGAGAGAGAGAGAGAGAGAGAGAGAGAGAGAGAGAGAGACTGGCATGCAGGGAAAACAGTGAGCAATATAGAGAAACGGAGGTGATAAAAGCAAGATCGAGATGTTATTTGAACATTAAATTGAGAATGGCGATCGAGTTACAGCAATGGTGTTCAGGGGGGGATTAAGGGCAATACATTTAAAGGGCACACTAACTTGTCTGGTGCAACCTGTCTCTATTAGGGCAGTAGAGCCTATGTCCATTTTATTTTTGTATCTGGCGGTGCCATTTGTGTCAGTACGTCGGCGCTATAATGTCACCAAGACAAATGACTGTACATTTACTGAACTTTAATTTATTACAATTCTGAATAAAAAAAAGAAATAGGCAGGCAATTAGGCAAAAATTAGGCACTATAAAAAATAATCTTTGATTTATTGAGTTCAAAACTTGGCATTTAAAGGATGGGTTTTCCGTGGGGAATATGAATATATATTAAATCTCACGCCCCTAAGGTTTTCGAATCCGTTGAAATTTTTGAAATTGGATATTCACTGCCAGAGATATCAAGCATCTCTCACATATTTTTTGGGCCAGCCGACGCGTTTCGCGTCATCTGGCCTAAGTCCGCCTTGCGGAAGTCGTGCACCTATGAACTACAACTGTTGTTGGCCATGGTCCCGCCTCTAGAGGTCCTCCACGCCCCTTCAGAGGCCTTGACCAAAACAAAAACGCAGCCATCTTGTCAACCGCCTAGCCTGCTGTAGCTAATATTAGCTTCCCATAGTTCCTTGCAAAGAGACCATTATCTCGGGAACGGAAGCACTAATCGACACGGGACTGGCGGCATTGGAAAGCTCGTCAAATTTTACATCTAGTAGTAGGTGGGTTGAAGTAACGAAATCAACGCTGAGCAATGTACCCGTTTTTACACATTTTTACAGAAAATAGTTACAACATCAGATGCGCGTAACTCCTACGAAAATGCCTTAAAATGCATGAAATTTTTTTTATGAAGACATCTCCCGACATATACTACCGTTTACATTTGGTGCAATTTGGAGGCAATTTTATTTTCGATTTATTTCTTGTTCTTTGTATATTTTATTGTCGAAGCCTTCTTCTTCTTCTTCTTTGAGTTTTATGGCGGTTGGCAAACATATATGTGCATTACCGCCACCTACTGGAGTTTGATATCAGCCAAATGCCTGAGGGGTGGGCATAAAAACGAAGGCCACGCGAGCCCAGTGCATTGTGGGAAATGTAGTATTTCGAGTCCCCGCACCCGCACCTCCCCCCCACCACCCCCCCCCACACACAGAGTGGATTTCGGTTGATATCTCTGTGAGTAAACCTCCAATTTCAAAAATTTCAACGGATTCGAAAACCTTAGGGGCGTGAGATTTAATATATATTCATATTCCCCACGGAAAACCCATCCTTTAACTCATTCACTGCCAATATCTGACTGGCATTTTTGGCACAGGCCAAGTATTTCCATAATGTTTGGTCATCTTTCAAGACCCACAGTAAATTCTGTACTAGGACTACAGTGATGTCCAATACCTCGAAATGAAGATCTAAGTCTCTACTTTCACCCCCAAAAAGAAAGTTAGCTTTTAGCATGTTCTGTACTCTACTTATAACCCTTTTTATACACCCCATGTTCACCAAAAAAGCCTGTCTGGGAAGAGAAAAGGGAGAAAAAAGCATTTTTGTAAAAGGGCACAATCTCAGGCATAACTCACTCTCAATTCTTTTATTTTGAACTGTATTGACATCAGACATGTAAATATTATTCGTTAGGACACAAATGACAAAAAAAAAAAATATATATATATATATATATACACACATGAAGTGCTTTTTTTTTACATTCAACAATACAGTTTACTCGGTGTGAGTGTGCAGACAGACAGACAGACAGACAGACAGACAGACAGACACACCGACAGACAGACAGACAGACAGACAGACAGACAGACACACACACACACACACACACACACACACACACACACACACACACACACACACACACACACACACACACACACACACACACGATCCCCCTTTTAGATTTCTAACCCAACATAGGATAAGCAATAACCACGCCCTGTGGCGCTGGGATTGGCCAGGAGCAACACTGGAGGGCGAGCAGCCCAGCGATTTCATGAACCAACTGAAGAATCTTGAGAAGGACAGCGGGCTGCTGTGAGTGCCTTCTGCCCGCTGCTGCCTAGCTGTTCCTGTGTTTATTTTGATTTGTTCTGGTACACCGTCCTCGTCCATGTCTCCCTGTCATATCTATGATCGTTCCCGTTTTCCCCTCGGCTATTCAACACGTCCTCACCGCCCTCGCACACTGATCGATCATTTCCTCATTCCTCCGATGATCAAACACATCTCTTGATTACTTTCTCCCGTTTTCTCCTGGCTGGCACAGAGGAAGGCGACTCCAGCTCGGCGTTTCAATGTTTCTCCTGTCTGCACAAGGAAGCGTTACCCGTTCTCTGCATTTCCTCTTGCATCAATTTCAAAACAACAGCTGCGGTATGTGTTTGATCGCGTGCTGTCGGCTACCCTTTGAAGGCAGGGACCTGTGTCTGTGTGACAGGCTGGGCAAGTGTTTGCTGCAGGCGCTGCACCAATAAAAACAAAAACACGTCAAACACGTCCTTGGCGGGGAAGGCCATTGCTGATAACACGTCAAAGACGTCATTGGCGGTGAATGAGTTAATACCGATCGAGGGCTTGGAGTGCAAAAAAAGTGCGACTTTGGACGAATATGAATATTATATATCAATTGAAAGGTCTCAGTGAGATCTTTTCAGTGTCAAAGAAACACAACTGAAATCATGACGCATACGTTTTAATGGGTCTGGGTCATGGCAAAAACAACAACTGAAAGCCATAACAGTAAAAGTAGGGTTTTGTTTGCTGGCAAAAGGGTGTAACTGCACTATGTGCTTTTACTTTATTATAGACCATATCATATAAGACGCACAACGACACTTAAAGACAATATCTACGCCACATGGCTCGCAGGCAAGTAAATCAATTCGGGAAGACACTTCATTCAACATTCAGCCCTGTGAGCTCACATACTGTGTAGATAGTCCCAATGGCTGTGGAGTTTTCATCCATGGCGTGAACTAACTCTTAAATCTCATCCAGAATCAACCATCTTGTCCCCCTTCTCTCTCTTCTGGGTGCAGCAGGACTCAGGCGGGCCTCGGCGGCAGACGAGAAGATCTCTCTGCGTGCTTTCTCTTGCACTGGCCCCTCTGCCACTGTGGAAGGGGTGACGGGCGCTGCCTTCCTTTTCAACCTGGCTGCAGCCTTCATCTTCCAGGAGGCTGCAGGGAGGAGAGGCGCAGGTGGAGGAGATGGAAGACCATTGCTTTTTCTGTCTTCAAGGGTCTGGGCCTCATCCATATCCAGAAGCCCCTGCAACAGGTCGTCCCCGGCTCCTGCGCTCCTGTAGTCAATCTCCAGATAGTCGATAATAAACGTTGCCATCGTCAGCTCATTCAAGTTGGCTGTCTCGATACTGTTGCTGCAGTTCACTTTGTGTCTAATATGCTTTTTATCCGGTTAAACCCTCCTAACGCCCTCGGAGCCAATGAGCACAGAGGGTCACACTGACTAACCAGCGACACTGCCCCAAGTTTCTACATACCAGAAAAATGTCAGTACCGGTATATAAATGGGAGCTAGGGCTCTGTCTGTTTCTCTGTCCCACTGATGACATCTTCAGTGATGTCACAAATGACATCATCAGTGATGTCATGAATCTGATGCCATCAGTGATGATGTCATCAGTGATGTCATCAGTCTGAGGCTCACAGGAGAGACTGAGGAGGCTCACGAGAGAGGGAGAGAGAGAGACTGAGGGAGAGAGAGGAGAGGGAGGGAGAGAGAGGGGGGAGAGACTGAGGGAGAGAAAGAGAGGGGGAGAGAGACGGAGGGAGACGCGCGCCAATAGGGCAGGCAAGGCCACACAGCAGCCGAGCTGCAGGCCTCTTCGGTAGTTTTAAATTGTGTGTGGTGTTAAAAAAATAATAAACAAATAAAGAAAGAAATAATTCTGATTCAATTCAACAAGGTTGGGAACCACTGGGTTGGCTTTGCTCCTGTCCTCTGATTTTTTTTGCAGGTACTAAGTCACATTGGACAAAAGTGCTAATGACATAATGTAAATCTAATGTACATTGCAATTGCAATAAATTGTTTAAATGTACATTGTGTGGATTTTGGCGACAAATGAATCCAAAACTATCCGACAGCATTCAGATTTAATTTACATCCACTGAATTATTTTACTGATTAGACCTGATCTGTAATGGATAACATTGATAACATGCTACACTGCCTCCGGTCAGCTGATGCAGAATCGGAGGCTTCCACCAACACTTCTCTCTCAGGTCAGGACCTCTGGCCTGGAGGAACAGGTGAACAGCAGGTGGTGGTGGTGGGGCAGGGGGCGGGGCCAGACGTCAGGGTCACACCTGACGAAAGGGAAATTCTCGCTGAGGAAGGAGCGCTTTGACCCAGATGAAAATGATCATGTGTTCTCACTCTGTATAGGTGTTGTCTGTCTCTGTCTGTCTGTCTGTCTGTCTGTCTGACTGACTGTCTGTCTTTACTCTGTCTGTCTGTCTGTCTGACTGTCTGTCTATCTGTCTGTCTGTCTGTCTGTCTGTCTGTCTGTCTGTCTGACTGTCTGTCTGTCTGACTGACTGTCTGTCTGTCTGTCTGTCTGTCTGTCTGTCTGTCTGTCTGTCTGTGTATTTATGTTTGTCATTCTGTCTGTTTATCTCTGTCAACACAATGAGCTTTTATCTCTGTCTCTTCATGTTTCTCTTCCTTAAACTCTTTTTAAGAAGTTTGACATTTGGACTTTCCCTATACTCCAAACGTGAAATGAAACAGCTGACAGTGTCTCCTCTCTTTGATCTCTCTCTCTCTCTCTCTCTCTCTCTCTCTCTCTCTCTCTCTCAGCACACGCTCTCTCTCTCAGCACACGCACACAACACCCATATATGCAGATATATAAGCCACATCCGAGCTCCCTCTTCCCCAACATCAGTACGTTGTTTCCAATAAGAGACATAAACCACAAGCTGCAAGCCCACACACTTCCTTTCTCGCACTTAAACACACACACACACACACACACACACACACACACACACACACACACACACACACACACACGTGTGCACGCACACACACACACACACACACACACACACACACACACACACACACACACAGATAGCCTACCGTTCCTCCTCCTTTGTGCATGTGTGTGTGTGTGTGTGTGTGTGTGTGGAGCTCTCTCACCTCCCACCTGCCCACACACATTTCTCACTTTCTCACTTTCTCACTTCCTGCCCCTCCCCCCCCCTCTCTCTGATACATCGTCATGTTGGTTTTGTGTGCATGTGTTTTGTGTGGTATGGACAGAGTATATGTGACAGAGTGTGTATCAAAAACTATCCTGCTATACAAGATTATTAGAAATCCCAGCAGGTACTACTTACTTTCATACAGACGCACCATGTGAAGGATCTCATGCCAAAAAACATTTCATGAGTCAATATATAAAACTAGAAATCTTGCGCTCTACGCGCGTTCGATTCCTAGGTTCAAATTCGAATCCCTTACATTACTAGTTACTGGGGAAAGTAATACAATTACAGCAACTAAATGACAGTAACTAAGTTACTGCCCAACGCTGGTCATGAGGTGAGGAAAGCAGAGGAGACAGCTTGGGTCAATCTTCTCGCTAACAACGTAAACATTTTTAGAATCAAGGTAAGACGTACATTCTGAAAATTCCGAGCATATACGCATCGGTCTGCGTATGCTCGCTAGCTCGGCCACCCGCAGCTCGGCTGCTGCGGGCCTCGCCTGCTGTATTGGCATGTGCAGTGTACAATTACAACTTCATCACTGATGACATCACAATTGCTGGAGTGACCATGACTGATCACATCAAGAAGTGCTCGAGTGACATCACTCAGCGCACAATTGCTCAACTTCGCATCACTGATGACGTCAGTGAGTGATCAATAGTGAGAGAAAAGTAGAGTCCGCACATCACTGATGATGTCATAGACATTGTGACACGCACACACACATAAGGGACAAAAATTGCAGACCAAAAACCCAGACAGGACAAAAGGAGGATGTAACACTAGAAATCTCGCGCACTACGCACGCTCAATTCCTCAAGGCTCAAGCCTCACCGGCCCTGCAGCTCGGCGTGGGCTCGCATACGCAGTTCGGCTGCTGTGTGGCCTCGCCTGCACTATTGGCATGCGCACAATTGCTCAACTTCACATCACTGATGACATCACTCACTGATGATCACATTGGTCGAGTGACCAACACTGATGACATCATCGAGCGCTCGCGTGACATCACTGATGATGTCATAGACATGATGACATCACAATTGCTCGAGTGACATCACTGATGATGTGTGAGAGTAAACATTGTGACATCATCAGTGATGATATGAGAAAAGGTAGAGACACGCACATCCAAACACATTAAAACACTCAAATGTGGAGCCCTGCAGTGTGCAAACTTCTTTTCCTTTCCAGTAGCATATCAGTGATGATGTCATAGACATTGTGACATCATCAGTGACATCACAATGTGGGACAAAAATTGAAACAAACAAACAAACAAACAAACAGAGTCCACTTACTCTATGATTCTATCATCAAAAACAGAAACTGAAGTTTCTTAAGTTCAAGGGCGTTTCTAGGGTCTGAAAACTTTTTTTTCAGATCTGGGGCTATTCATAAAACATTTGGGGCGCCCAATGTCCAGGCCGAACGACGGCCATGCTGAAGTTCTTTAAATGGCTCATAACTTTACACACTCGATCCGAAAGTGGTGCCGCGCGTAAATTCAGCTCGAGCAGAAGCCTGGCCATTCACACCAGAACCGGTCACAACCTGTACTACCTGCCTGCCTGGCTGCACACAATCGCTCACGGCTCACGGCACAGACCAGATGCTGAAACTATCACTGCAGGCCGCGAGCTGCCCATACCGCGGCCGGTGTGACCGGCCAATCGGTTAACAAGGATGCCGAAATGAAACTGCCTGCGCGTCCAGACGCGTTGCGTCGCTTCAGCGTGCGGGGTGTTTGCACGCTTAGCAAACAATGATGTGCTGAACTTTTATGCCAGCAACCCTTTTATAAGAGCAGTACTCTGATCCAGGGCCCGGCACAACTGCACGTGTTGCCCCCCTCCCTGTTGGCGGCCCTGGCTGGGATGATGGTGTCGGAGGCCGGGCTAAAGTCCACATGGACCTGGCGTAGGTTCCTGCAGTGTCCAGGTGCGTTAGGATGGAGTGGAGGGCCATGTTTATAGCATTGTCTACAGTAGTCATTCATGTCATCGTCATCACGCACGCACGCACACACACACACACACACGCACGCATGCACACACACACACGCACGCACACACACACACACACCTCACTCGCCTTCTTGGTTCCATGCCAAACCCCACCCCCTCTGTCTGTCTCTCCACCCCTCCCCCTCTCTCTCCCCTCCCTCCCTCCTCTCTCTCTTTCTCTCTCTCTCTCTCTCTCTCTCTCACACACACACACACACACACACACACACACGCATGCGCACGCACACACACACACACACACACACACACACACACACACACACACACACACACACCTCACTCTCCTTGGTTCCAAACCCCACCCCCTCTGTCTGTCTCTCTCCCTCCCTCGCTCCATCCATCTCTCTCTGTCTCCCCCGCTCCCTCTCCCACTCTCCCTCCAACTCGCCATCTCCCTCTCTCTCCCCTCCCGCTCTCTCTCTCTCCCCCCTCCCTCCCTCTCTCTCTCTCCCCTCCCTCCCTCTCTCCCCTCCCTCTCTCTCCCCTCCCTCCCTCTCTCTCTCTCCCCTCCCTCTCTCTCCCCTCCCTCCCTCTGTCTCTCCCCCCTCCCTCCCTCTCTCTCTCCCCCCTCCCTCCCTCTCTCTCCCCTCCCTCTCCCCTCCCTCCCTCTCTCTCTCCCCCCTCCCTCCCTCCCTCCCTCCCTCCCTCCCTCTCCCCTCCCTCCCTCTCTCTCTCTCCCCTCCCTCCCTCTCTCTCTCCCTCTCCCCTCCCTCCCTCTCGCTCTCCCTCTCCCTCTCTCTTTTCCCCCAATGTGTAGTTTCGTGCCTATGTAGTTTCTTTAGTAATAAAATCATACCGGCGGTCAGTTTTGACTGGCAACACAACAGATATTGTGCCACTATTTTAAAATGTGAAATACTGTAGTTTTTAAACAAAATTACCTTGTTAAACTTTGACCCAAAGTAGTCTGTGATAAATAGAATAGGTTTCATCCGAGCATTTGTCAAAAATAATTTTTGGGGGGGGGGGGGGGGGGGGGGGGGGGGGGTTAGGGGGGTTCAAAAGTGAGTTGGGCTCAGGTCAATGAGGCCTAGGCCATAAATAACAAACAGCATAGTAAACCTACCTACCCAGTGTCGTTCAGCGAAGGTTCTTATCAGAGCCGAGATGATCGATAAGTCCTTTCCAGGTGTCCTCACGTCGTGTTACCCTCTCAGCCCAACACATCACAGCATGTCATCTGTAAAGAGGTCATATACAAAGTGAGTTTTGTCTGTTGCCTGAAACTACTGAGTATGAAAAGGGAAATGGAAAGAGAAGCCTGAAGGGGTTTCCACCTCTGTTTCACACTTCACTGCTACTACCCAACCGCGCTAACCAACACTTTTTTAATAGTCAGAAATGTTTCCTACCTGACTTGAGATACGACCGAGACAAGAGAGTCGGGTTTTGGAGAGGAAACGAGTCCTCATCACTCTGACTAGTCATGAATGAATAATAAGCCCCATATTATTCAGTTTTCATTCTTTTATTTTGGCTCAGGATCAGAATAACATTAATTGTAATGTTTTTCCAAATAAATGTAGTTAAAGCAGCTACGAGCAACTTTTTCGATTGTTATTAAACAGTATAATTACAATATTGATGCATCACATCTTACCTATAATAGTAGCTGAGACCAAAGCCGTGTGAATCGGAGATTGCTCCCTTAGATGATTATTAAGTCTGTGTCTGTCTAAACTCGCGTCAACAGGGGGCTCTCTCTCTCTCTCTCCTTACCGCCGGACCGGCTAAACCCGGAAGTGAAACCCGGAAGTGAAACGCAGCTGCCTGCCTTCACCCGTTCACGCTGCCTAGCAACATAGCATAAACAATGTGAACGCCACGCATACTCTCGCGAACATCTCTCGTTATATTCTAACAGGTTTTTGGAAGTTATTTTGTGGTTATGGCCGAAGTGGCTGCTGCAAACCGTTTCATTTCACTTCCTGATCTTCCCTGGCCACAGACAGACTAACACTGGCCGATTCACTCGGGCTTCAAGCGAGACTACTCTGCGTTGGTCTCGTCTACTATTAGAGGTAAGATGTGATGCATTGATATTAAATTTATACTGTTTAATAACAATCGAAAAAGTTGCTCGTAGCTGCTTTAAAAGACTATTGATTGGATGAATCTGAAGAGTTACGTCCTCACTGCATGGCAGAACAATTCAAATGCTGTAAACTGTTCCGAACGATTCGAATAATGGATTAGTGAAGAGAGCCAATCAGAATCGAGTACAGTTATGAAGCGTCTGAAAAGGCCTGGAAAAACGAATGGATTTTGGAAAATGGAGCAACTTTATATAGAAGCACTCAAAACGTATTGTCCATTAAACATCTATAAAGTTCAGAGAAACCTTTAACTCTTATCTAACCAGGCAAATAACTCAATTGTATTGACAGCAGCTGAGGGGAACTGCATAGTTTCCCAGTACTAGCCTGGGTGAAGCCAGCCTTTAACATGACGTCACAGACTCTGCCTGTAACATAAGTTTCTCATGTTTCTTTGTGACTGATAGTACATAGAGGTCACTCACGTGGAGGCTGGGTTTATCCAGGCTATCAGTACTACATCACCATAGACTTTCTGGTCACTGATTATAAATATCATATTTTATTACTAAGCCAATATGCAGAAATAAAATCCCCACACTGCATACAGCAGCTGATTCATCTCCCTGTGTGTGTCATGGCAGAGTGACAGCAAAGAGAAAACATGACAGCCACCATGAGCCGTACAGTTTGGACGTTTTGTAGTCCAGCAGCACAATGAACTAAGACTGTCCGAGGCCACGGGTCTTTATCAATGAATAGTTACAAAAAACATATTCTTCACAGTCTGGATTCATAGTTACACTCATCATGCTTTAGTTTGACAACTTTATACAAAAGAAGTGAACACAACAATTGCTTCACTCCAAACATACTGATGAGAATACCAAAGGAGAGAGTCGAGTCAGGTTTATTTGTAGGCTATGACCCTAATTCACAAGCATGTCTCAGAAGACTTTACAGAGAATGTGTCTAGCTAAATATAGCTAAGCACAATCAATAAACAGAATTGAAACATATTAAAAAAACAAGCATAGCGAGAGAGATGAGAGGAGAACCTTAACCTGAACTATATACAGTAGCAACCAAAGAAGCTAGCTAATATATAGAGCCTAACCTATAACCTATGCTAAGCTACTCTAACCCACCCTAACCTTAACCTGAACTAGCAACCCATCCTATGCGTCTGCACGGCATGACCTGACCACCAGGTCTTGGCACGCCAGAGTCGCCTATATGCATGCAAGGAAAATCCATTATAGGCTGACTCTAAGTGGATTAATCATTACGGTAACCCTTTATTTTACAGGTACCCTAGTTACATATGAACTATTTGTAATTACACATGAACACCAAATGTAATTATACAGTAATTACCAATAGTTCTAAATTACGTTCATATGTAGTTACATTGTAACAGACCTGTAAAATGGAGTGAGTCTGTTCAACTGTAGTTCATATGTAGTTACATTGTAACAGACCTGTAAAATGGAGTGAGTCTGTTCAACTGTAGTTCATATGTAGTTACATTGTAACAGACCTGTAAAGTGGAGTGAGACCGTTCAACTGTAGTTCATATGTAGTTACATGGTACCGGACCTGTAAAGTGGAGTGAGACTGTTCAACTGTAGTTCATATGTAGTTACATGGTACCGGACCTGTAAAGTGGAGTGAGTCTGTTCAACTGTAGTTCATATGTAGTTACATGGTACCGGACCTGTAAAGAAGCTCCGGGCTGGGACAGAGATTGCTAAAACCAAGTGGTGGATTTGAACCACTGAACTTCTGATTGGAAAGCAGGCGGCATTAACCACTCAGCCACGAGGGCTTTCCAACTTTCATGGTGGAGTTTAAGAGGATAACTGTATGTCAGTCAGATGTAGTTCCTGTCACTTCATAGCTTTGTTATTATACACAGAGACTTGGGGGAAAATATTGATACTTTATTTAGTTCTAGGTATGATTTTGTCCAGAATTCCCATACAAACATTCTAATAGAAGTATTGTAGGTATAGAGGTAACAGTGAAACTATAATCAAAATAGCCATTCCTCTACATTCTAATTGTTAGCTTATTGTAAATGAGTCATTTCTCCATCAATTTCCCAATTTCTCAATTTGTTGGGGACCCAGTCACACTGCAGAAATGCATTCACATTAATCAATATTGCCTGTCTTTCAAGCTACAACTAACAAAGTATCAACATTTTCCCCAAGTCTATGCTTATAATAACAAAGCTAGGAAGTGACTACATCTGACTGACATACAGTTATCCTCCCAAACTCCACTAAGAAAGTTGGAAAGCCCTCGTGGCTGAGTGGTTAAAGCCGCCTGCTTTGCAATCTGAAGTTCAGTGGTTCGAATCCACCACTGGGTTTTAGCAATCTCTGTCCCAGGCCAGAGCTTCTTTACAGGTCCGGTACCATGTAACTACAGTTAAATAGACTCACTCCACTTTAGAGGTCCGGTACCATGTAACTACATATGAACTACAGTTGAATAGACTCACTCCACTTTACAGGTCTGTTACAATGTAACTACATATGAACTACAGTTGAATAGACTCACTCCACTTTACAGGTCTGGTACCATGTAACTACAAATGAACTACAGTTGAATAGACTCACTCCACTTTACAGGTCTGTTACAATGTAACTACCGTACATATGAACTACAGTTGAATAGACTCACTCCACTTTACAGGTCTGTTACCATGTAACTACATATGAACATCATTTATAACTATTGGTAATTACTGTGTAATTACATTTGGTGTTCATGTGTAATTACAAATAGTTCATATGTAACTAGGGTACCTGTAAAATAAAGGGTTACCTCTTTGGAAACAACCACATACCACAAGTCCACACCCACACATACACATACACACACACCTACACACGTACTCCCACTCACTCACTCACTCACTCACTCACTCACTCACTCCCACACACACGCATGCATGTACGCACACCACGCACGCACACGCACACGCACACACACACACACACACACGCACACGCGCACGCGCACACGCACACGCACACACACACACACACACACACACACACACACACACACACACACACACACACACGCACACACACACACACACACAATTCATCCTGTTTCTGAGGAAATGAGTGTTGTGGTTTGGAGGCAGAGGAGGAGGCTGGTGAATAAAACAAGTGTCATTTTCTTATAATGAGAAACACCAAAGCATCTTTTATTATATTGTTGTTGTTTAATCAGATCTGATGTGCTTCAATAAAACATCATGTCATGTGTGAAATGGCTGCAGCCTGTCGTCGTGGTGGCAACGGAACAGGTGTGTTGTCCAAACCCTGCAGTGGAACTTAACCTTCAAGCGCCATGTGAAAAATGTATCAAACACAATCACATTTAACCTATGTAACTTCAGGAAGATCAGGACATCTTTGACAGATAATGCAGCTAGGATGTTTTTGCATTCCATGATCTTTTCACATATTGATTATTGTTTTGTCAACTGGTCTCTCACAGGTGCAACAACCCTTAAACCTGTTGAATTGGTTCATAAAAAAAACTTTAAACATTTAAAAAAAATTATCTTTTCACCATTGTGGCATCCTTGCAAAGCATAACTTTTTAAGCTTTGATCATTAAACATTTTCTAAATTGCCTGTCTCATATAAGGCGTTGCATGCTTGCGCCTCCCCCGTTAAAACAAAGCCAGGTGTCTGAGCCTGGCAGTGAGGACAGTTAGGGCTGGCAACTAGTTTCATCTTAAAACACAACAGGTGTGACATAAGCTCTGTGAGTCATCTTAAAGTGTACAAGTTGATACACGAGGTTCTTGGAAGTTTAAATTGGACCTTACTGTTTTCCAAACTGTATGAGTTCCCTGTCGACTCCAAATGTTTTGATAACTCCCAAATTTGCTAACTTAAAACTGATCCATAAATGTATCCATAATCAGGCGCCACGTTTTTTCGGCGATATGGTGGTACCGCTTGGGGTTTCTGGCACAGCCACTAGGGGTGCTGTGGCAGGGAACTGCAAAGTCCCTTTCCGAAAATCCTCCTTAGGACAAACAGCTTTTTCTGTACAGGGGGTTAAGGCCTGGAACTCATTACCTACATATCTTAAACAAGACCACAACTGGGATCATTTTAAACTCAATGTGAAACAGTATTTGAAGAGCCAGCAGTCATGCTCTCATTAGTAACTGATCTGCTGTGCATGTGTGGGGTGTGTGTGTGTGTGTGAGTGTGTGTGCGTGTGTCTTGTCTAGATGTGTGTCTGTGAGTGAGTGTGTGTGTGTGTGTGTGTGTGTGTGTGTGTGTGTGTGTGTGTGTGTGTGTGTGTATGTGTGTGTGTGTGTGTGTGCGCGTGCCGTGTGTGTGTATGTAGGATAGATGGATGTTGCCAGTGTATTTGAGTAAGTGTGAGAGTGGATGGGTGTGAGTGTGGATAAAACTCCCCACTTTAAGTTACTAATCTTATGTTGTTATCCTTGATGTCATTATTGTATTACATTAACACACTAATGTATCTTTACTACATATCTTGTATACTGTACATAACAGATGTATATTTGTTTTATGTTTTATATTTTGTGTAACCTAACAGCAGTATTCTATAGTCTGTATTCTGTACTCTGTTTTTATATTTGCCTTATAACATCTAGGGACACACATTGCAAACTAGCTTAGGCTATAAATGTAACAAATTTACCACGAGAGGGAGGGGGTTGTGGGCACATTTACCACTGGTACAGGGTTGTGGCACGAGGCGAAGCCGAGTGCTATAAACCCTGTACCAGTGGTAAATGTGCCCACAACCCCCGACCTCGAGTGGTAAATTTGTTTTCTACAACAGCTACCAAATAATATAAAAAATACACAATTGTAACATTCAATTCATTTATTTACAATCATTATTGGTTTCAGAATACATTTATCCTTCCGCCACAGAATATAGTTCCATACACAAGATCAATGATTGCACTAAACATTTAGTTGCCTTTGAGCCAAAAAACAACTAACCTATTCCTTAACGGGATTCACAGTTATTGATACATTGCCTGTAAAAGTACAGTTATTTAAACAGTTATCTAAAGCAGCCCGTTTTGGTGGTGGTGTGTTGATATCTGGCGCCGGCAGAGGGCGTTTTTCTGATCCTACTGTAACCCCTGGAGATGCCAGTATTGTGCTCCAGCTTTTCCTTTCATTGATGTTGGGACGCCAGTATGACTGTAGGGAGGTGTCACTCTTGTGCCCTGTCACCGACATGATCTCTTTTGATTCCAGTCCCGCGTCAGAAAGCTTTTGGATTGTAGTCACTCTTAAACAGTGGTTGGTGTAGGAGACTTTTGTTCCAGCCAATTTACAGATGGAAGGAAGCATGTTTGCGAGGTGATTGATCCCCATAGGTCTTTTTGCATACCTAGGGAAAATAAATATTTGCGTTAATGCAATGTAACATAAGCCATCAAATGCTACAAAAGCGCTACTAACGTTACATTGGTAACACTGGTGACAAATTGTGGACTAGGCAATGAACTCACCACTTATCGTTGGTGTAATCCTTCCTTGGATGGAGATAGAATGCAGGTGGATTAGGTGGCAGCAGCGACAGGTACTTCTCGAGGGAAGCCACAGGACACATTGGGTTTCCGGGTTCTTCATACATAAATCCCCGCAGCCTTTCCTTGTTGATCTCGTTTACATCTTTGTGGTTCTTGGTTGGTTCGTTGAACGTTAGAGTTGCGAACTTCGCACTGTTGTCGTCTGTGCGTACAGCAAATGACTCGGGTTTCAGTCCACGGTTTCCCTCGTTTGCGCGGCGCCCCATGTGCAGCTGTATGTCAAACCACACTTTGTTGACTAATCCCTGCGGTCACGGTGTATCGGGAGAAAGCGCCATGGAAGTCTTAATTATATGGAAGTCTTCCTCTGTTATCGATGGGTGGTGGGTGGAGGTGTCTCTTCCTTCCTTTCGCAGTTTCTTCATCATCGCAGTGAAAACACCATTGCTGCTGCTGAATTCACTGTCACCGAATAAGCTCCACGAACGGGAAAAGGGGGGGTCATTAATGAAAGACCCGCTCGCAGACCAGCATATCCACTGATACTGTACGGCTCACCTTTTACAGTTTTAACAGTGGCGTAGAAATTGCTGAGTGCCAGGTTGAATTCTTCCTTGCAGATGTTCTTGAAGTCAGGTGCAAGATTCTTTTGAGCACACCAGGTCTGGAAACATCGTATTGCCCAATTTGTTTGTTTGATAGTCCCAGGTTCACTCCGTGACACCTCAAGCTCAGCCAGTTCTCTCTCCCCAATTTCACCATGTCGTTCTTTGTTCACTTCACCTTCATCTTCATCTTCATCTAACCACTGCTCAAAAGTCAATCCACCCAGTAAATCAAACGTTACTACGAAATCGGACATTTCCTTGTTGAGATTTGTCGACTGACAGGCTAACAGTGGGCGGAGTCAGCACAGGTGTTCTTCATTCAACAGGGAGCGGAGTGATACTGCGGTTGGAGCCGAACTGTGGGTTGTTGGCGTATTTACCACTGTTGCTAGCCAATCAGAATCCAGTATTCACTCATGCTGTTGTAGAAGTTAGGATATATAACAAAGACTGTTTCTTGTGAATGCTCTATGCTTATGTATCTGTCCCTATAGAAATAAACTTTTCAATCAATCAATCAATAGAACGATCAAGCAGAGTATATATACTGTTTACTGTGCTGTTGCTTTACAATGATGCAAAAAATAAATGTCTCCCCACATAATATATATTCTGCATACAGGTCACATATGGCAGAATACTGCTCAATTAAATATAATGGCCCATCTACACAAACATCACTTACAGGGGAGTTACTTACCCATTCACTTCAATAGAACTGTCCCCAAAGTCTAGCCCCAATGCAACATTTGAACGTTGTGGTGAGTTACTGTATGTCTCTTCCTTCTATATAGCACACAGAGAGGAAGCAAATTGCTGCATTTCTGATCAACTATGTCATATATCATGTTATTTATGAGGGCTTTAAAACATCAATGACAGATGAATAGATCTGGGGGCCGGGGGTTTCAATAAGTGCCACTTTATGAACATTTATGGCAAGAAATGGCAAAAAGGCTCCAGAGCACAATTGACTGCATCTACATCAGCTGAGCTTTTTATTTGTGTAGTACTGCAGGCGGCCTCTGCGCTGGTATTGCGCAATACCCTCAAGAACGCATCGTCTCAAACTGCCAACAGCGTCATGTGTGCTTGTGACCTAGCAAGTTCATTCTTCCAAGAACGACTAGCAAGAACGTTCTCCCCAAGAACAAGAATGCATTCTTGGTATTGAGAAACGGCCATGGAACATTAGTGTTTTGCTTGCACCTGTGTTTACCCTGCCTTTTCCACACAAAATGGCCACCGTGAGAAGGGTCTATTGTAGGTGGGGAAACTGACTGGAGGAGGGCTTTAAGTACCGCCCACTTCAATATGGAAATGGCTAGATGGGACACCGCTGACTGCAAGGTTCTCACATTACTTTTGTATTTTAATTAATTTAACTGCATGGGTTTATACGCTTCATACTGTTAAGGTAATCCAGATGTCAGGATTTTATGGTAGATTAATTAAATACATTTTGTTTTTCTATATGTCAGCTGGGCCCCTATACAGCCTACCAGCACCAAATATGATGACTGTGCAGAGATCAAGTTCTTTAATCAGACAGACATCCAGACAAACAGGTGGAATTCTGCAGATTGTGACAATGAAAACTTCTGGATGTGTGAAAAGGCAGAAGTTCTATAACTCAAATCCAAACCCATGACACAACTATAAGACAGGGAGATAAGATGCCATGTCAATCAGTTTGAGCTGATGTTGCAAATGTAATCTTTTTCTATATTTTATACTCATCTTATGTATTTGTTTGTACTTATCACATTAATACATTTTATACTTGTACTTTGTACATATCTTAACACATTAATACAGTTTGTACTTATCCCAAACATTATTCTTATCTACATATTCAGTGGGTTGTGTACATCATTTTTAATCATATTTCTTATACTCAATATGCCTATTCAGCTGGCATTTTCATTAAGTTACAGTAGAACAGCCACGAGACAGCCAAAACATCTTGATAATTATCCTCACATGTTGTTTGGGACAGAAAGAAAATGTCCCCGGCCACTAGCTGTCTATTGTAAAGATGAAGCTAGAGTTCATTGTCGAACAGGACATCAACTTCGTGAACCCCTGACCGGGTATGCTTCCCGGGTACGCTTCACTCTGCATCTGACTCTTGTGTCCGATGTATGCCCTTATTAAAAATTGTATGCACTTATTGAAATCTTGCGCTCAGCTGACGACATGTTGTCTCTTGATATTGTTGTATTGTTGATTAATTGACTTATCCCATGTAGCCCATGACTGAACGGGATCTTAGGTGTACGGCTTCGATCATTGAAAATCATGAATCCATTTTATGATCCATGTCACCCCCCCCCCCCCATTGGTCATAATCATATAGGCATTTGTAAAGTGAAAGATAAAATGTTGCCTATATTTAAATGTTGAGAGAGTTGGGTTGTTTCAGATACAGCTACAGTAGGCAGAATCCCCCCCCAGCAAGACAGCGGAGGCATGTCTCGCCCTAGTCTGCCTCTGATTGGGTTTAGGCATGAGGAGGTTGGGTTTAAGCATGAGGCGTGATGATTGGTTGGGTTGAGGGTTAGGGCAATTGGTTTGGGTTAGGATAAGATATCAGGGTAAGCCAATCAGAGGGGGGGAGTAGGATGCATGCCTTCAACGTCCTGTAGGGGGATATCGCCTACAGTAGTGCAGCAATTTTCTTTTTTTTTTCTTTTTTTCCACTCACCTGAAAGTTTCCTCTTCTAATATTCATGATTGTTGTTTTCTTCTCCTTTAAATTGTATTTTGTTTTGTTTGTGTGGTAGTTACATTTTAGAAAAGTGCTATAAGAATAGCCAATAGAATCAAATATAGCTGGAATGACTGTTGTTGCTCCAGTAAACAACACTGGCTTGTGGAAATACAAGTGATATCAGGCTTAGCTCAGTTTACTTTGTATTTGTATTGTGGGTCTAAGAACTATATGATTATATCAATGCACCATTTCATTTAAATTCCTCCATTCTGTGTTTTCATTTGTGTTTGTCCAAATAACCCTGGAGCACCTAGAGTGTCCGATATGTCCGAGATTTTTTGTTGTTGCTTTTCTACAGTTTTTCTACGGTTCTTCTGACTGTTGTTTTTATCATGATTTGGCATAAATAAATGTGCACCCATTTCACAGATGAATTCTGGATTTGTATCTTTTAAATCAGACTGCACCATGCTTAACAGCAGAGGTGTTTCTTTATTGTGTTACAGGTACCAGCAGTCCTACCTAAAACTACAAGATTTATTGTAGAGATGTACAGATGCACACTGGCAGACTGTGTACATCTTTTTTATTTTCTTAAAATGTAGAAGATATCAACAAAAATATACAAAAAATATTATTAAAAAATAATTTAAAATATAAAAATATATGTAAAATATAAATATATATATACAAACATTTCTTTCTGTTTAGATGTTTTTATCAACTTATTTTCACTGTATTGTGCTTTTGTCACCTTACTTTACACCTTAATTTAAAATATATAAATATATGAAAAATATATAAATATATATAAATATATATACACATATTTTCTTCTGTTTAGATGTTTTTATGCACATTTTCTCACTGTATTTTATCATTGTGCTTTTGTCATCTTCTATATTTTCTCACTGTACAAATGAACAATTCAAGTAAATGAGTAAATATTGATTGAAAACATTTCCTTATTGAATCCACTTCATGTTCAACTTTTGAGTGAGTTTTGAGTGAACGTCCATATGTCACATCCTATCGAGCTCTGTCCAATTAGGTCGCTCTGTCCCGAGTGATCGACCAATGGAAGAAAACATCAGGGTGACACTGGACACACACAAACTTTTGGGCTTCAGTATCGTCTATATGCAGCATGGACACCAGCACCAGCTCCTGCATCACATGGCTAGCTTGTCTGGGAAGCTAAACAATGTTTTGCTGTGGTATAGTCCTTGGATGGGAGACCAGCTGGTGGAAGTGGTGTTGGAGGACCAGTAGGAGGTGCTCTTCCGTCTTGTTACATGAATAATATCCCCATCCCCAATGCCATAGGTGTCCTGTGAGTGAGCACCGTCCAGATGAGAGGTTAAAACAAGGTTCCCATGGGCACTCATTGCCTTGGTAAAGTTGTTAAACTGGCCTTTCTTCCATCATGGCCACCTAAACATCCCTTGATATCTATTGTAATTGGATCTTTCAGTCCTCTACTCCAGTGGCTCTCAACCTTTTTGACATGCGAGGGTGATAAACTCGGGACCCCCAGGTTGAGAACCACTGCTCTACTCAACACTGAGATAGCTGATGTGTGGTGAGCGTTCTGGTGCAAACTGGTTGCCGTGGCATGCATCACCCAGGTGGGTGAGCTCAGGTGACAAGAATTTATTAATTAATATACTACATTAATAGTACATACATTAATAGTATATTAATAGCACAATGTACACTAATGTAATTATTGTATTATTTTGTTGATGATGATTGTATCATCTTTTGTCTCTTCCTTGACTGAGCTCACTGTTTGTTTTTACCACTGAGCAGATCATCAGTGACACTCTCACTGGCATGTATCCACCACCGGAGGGCTCTATCGGTTGTCAGAGAAATCCCCTCTATATGTGAGCTGGCAGTGGTACGAGATCCCTGGCCCACAGAAGTTCAAGGGCAGAGCGGTGAGAGAAGGCAGAGCGCAGCGGGACATGTTGGAGGGAGGAGGAAACAGGAAGGCTTTGGGTGTGGTTTCAGACGGGTCGTCGACGTCCTCCAGGCTGTCCTGACTGACCTGCTCCCCCCAGCTGCCCGTGCCTGAATCTGGGCTCTGGAGCTCCGGCCTCTTGGCCTGGGGCTGCTCTACTCGCTCATAGTCTGAAGAAACCGGAATCGTTGCTTTGCTGTTAATGGCACCAAACACGTCGGGTAAATCTGCAAATTTTCCCTTCTCTCCCTTCATCTCCTCTTCCCCTCCTCCTCGCAGCTCCTCACCTTCACCACTGATGCTGTCTACTTCCTCCAGGCTCTGCTGACTGACGTGCTCCTCTTCCCCGCTGCCCATGCCTGAATCTGAGCTCTGGAGCTCCAGCCTCTCGGCCTGGGTCTGCACCACTCGCTCATAGTCTGAACAAACCTGAATGGACCCTCTGCTGTTAATGCCACCAAACAATTTGTGAAACTCTGCATCTTTTCCCTTCTCTCCCTCCATCTCCTCTTTCCTTGTTCCTTGCAGCTCCTCACCTTCACCACTGATGCTGTCTACTTCCTCCAGGCTCTCCTGACTGACCTGCTCCCCCCAGCTGCCCGTGCCTGAATCTGAGCTCTGGAGCTCCAGCCTCTCGGCCTGGGTCTGCTCCACTCGCTCATAGTCTGAACAAACCTGAATGGACCCTCTGCTGTTAATGCCACCAAACAATTTGTGAAACTCTGCATCTTTTCCCTTCTCTCCCTCCCTCTCCTCTTTCCTTCTTCCTTGCAGTCCCTCACCTTCACCACCGGTCATACTGACACTATCCACTTCCTCCACACTGTCCTCACTGACCTGCTCCTCTTCCCCAATGCTGATGCCTGAATCTGGGTTCTGGAGCTTGCAGCGCTGGGCCTGGAGCTTCTCCACCCTCTCATAGTCTGGACATACCTGCATAGCCTTGCTACTCTCACTACCTTTGAACAACAATGGCAGAATCTCCATGTTTCTCCCGTGCTCTTCCTCACTGCCTTTCTCTCTGTTGGCCTCTTCCCTCTGGACGGCAGCGGGCCCGTAAGGTGAGTCAGCGCCGCATGGCTCCAAATTTCCCTCAGTGAGAGAAGAGAGAGGGGGAGGACATAGCTTGGAAAAACTGGAATTCCTGGAAGTCGACTGGTTGCTGCTGTCCCATATTATCTTGTCCAGTAGCAGTGCAGCGTCTTTCCCCCAGGGCGAGACGCCATCCAAAGCCTTGGTGACCTTGACAGAGACGATGTCCACCGGCTTCAAGAAAGACTGGAAAGATTCGCTGGTAAACTGCGGTTTCAGCCAAGTCTGAAGGAGAGAGGGCGGAGGATGAAGAGGAGGGGTTGAGAAGGTGAAAAATAAAGAACAATATATGGACCATAATATGGACCGCCTTCGGCCGCCACACCATACAAAAGCGACAAACATGGAGGAAAAAGCTTACCTGTAAATCTACGTGATGAAGGAAGGACTTTGCCGGGTCTGGCAGTGGAGGACCTCTGATCTTCTTCACCACGTAAACCCTGAGACAGAGAGAGACAATCTGAGAGCAAAGTTGACAGAAGGAATGCAGTTACAGTTGGACAAATAAGAGATGAGCAAAATCTTATTGCAAAAGACACAAATATCTTGGGGAGGTGCTTATTACTTGTGTCTCTCTAACTCTCCCCTCTGCTTACCAGGTGCTTTTCTTGGTCCTGAAGAACATGACAGCCAGGAACAAGACCAGCACTGCACATATGACGGTTCCCACCAGAGTGTAAAACTGGACATCAGGACGAGCTGACAACACAGAGCAGAGCATGACACGTTCACCACAAATTAATTTAATTTGAAACACCAAACCTTGGTTTTGTCTGATCGGTTTTAAAGCTGCATTGAGCAATGTTTTTGTGTTAAAATAAGTGTTAAATGGCTCTATATATCGAAAAAATACATAATAATCATTTAAAGCCATCGCAATCTGACCTTCTGTTTCCCAGAAAATGTCAACTTTTCTCTGATTGGATCAAAATTGGCGGCAACCTCAAACTATCCAATCAGAGAAAAGTCGACATTTTCTAGGAAACGGAAGGTCAGATCGCGATGCCTATAAATTAACATGATGTATTTCTTCACCCCGAATCCAACGCATCCCTGAGTCTCTACGAGTTACGGTTGCGGAGATACGTCCGCCCGCCCTGCCTGCAGGACTACAGGAGAGAGATAGAGGACAGTGGGGGGTGGGGGGTTCCAACTCACTGACCAAACACTCTATTTCAGTGATTGCTGTCAGAATATAGAGCCATTTAACACAAAAACATCTTCTCTCAATCTCGATCTCCTGTTTCTCGTTTAGTTTTTGAGCATATAGCTGACATCTTACCTAGATCTGGTTTACTTTATGCGTGATGAGTGAGCAGCTAAGGGGTCTCTCTCAGACATTTTCCCAGAGCACATGGATCGCAAGTATCACATGGAAACTAGTGGGACCATAGACTATGTCTTGCGGACAAAAGCCATAGTTTTTAATGTAAAAATATACCCGTCTTATCTGATAAATCACAAAGTGGGTCTGCAGAAGAGAAGAGGGTCCCATCATCCTCCACCTGAGACGTCACCCTATTTGTCCAAATTACATATTTGTCCTAATTAGATTCTGTTGCCCCAAGAAGAGACGAGTGAAATCTCCTAAAAATCGGTCTCCTCTGTCTCCATATTTTTCTTTTTCTGCTCTTGTTTCTTTGGTTTCCTCTAGTCTGGTATAGTATAAAGCATCACAGATCAGATGGCAGAGCATGCTGTGTGCAGTTTACTGACATCACATTGCAGGTCAGGATCTCTGGGTTTTTCATACAGCTCCCAGGCTGTCATTTCTAGCCACAAACGTGTGAAGTCTACTCCCAGTGTGATAAGATCATTTGAGTTCACATGATCTGTTTGTTGCTCTGTGTGTGTTCAGTCACCATGAATACCTCAGCAAATGAAGACAGAGCCATGAAAGAATGCTCAGCATCACTGTGGGACAAACCCATGAACCTGACCTGGAAGTGACTGGCATTGCCCGGATGCTGCGTTCCTCTGACTGTAGCTTAGAATCTATACAGCTCAGTGGCCTTGTGGTTTGAGTGCCTGCCCTGAGACTGAGAGGTTGTGAGTTCGATCCCCGGCTGAGTCATACCAAAGACTATAAAAATGGGACCCATTTGCCTCCCTGCTTGGCAGTCAGCATCAAAGGGTTGGAATTGGGGGGTTAAATCACCAAATGATTCCCGAGCGCAGCACTGCTGCCGCTCACCGCTCCCCCAGGGGATGGGTCAAATGCGGAGAACAGATTTCCCACACTCAGGTGTGTGACAATCAGTGGGACTTTACCTTTTACCTTTACAGTACCCAGGGGTGTAGCACAACATTATATATAGTCAGACCCACTCTTACCCCCACTACGATAACTCTATCTATAACTAGCTAGTCGGCCCTGTTTGCATTTGGCAATCTACAATATAAATCGTTGCTTTACCTGTCTTAGTGGTCCCGATGGCCGACATCCATGATGCAGTGGGGCCCCAGTCACTCCAGGTTGCGCAACCAGGTTCGAGTCCAGGTTGGACTCGAACCCGCGCCTTGTACCTCTCCCCTTGTTCCAGTGAGTCTGGGTCCAGCTCCGTCTGACAGGCCACTGCATCTTTATGACACACTTTTTTCCGCACAGATGCATCATGGGAGGGATCCTGATAGGCATCCAGGGATGAAAAAAAAAAAAGGACGTTCAACTACATCTTTCTATCTGTTTTTCTGCCTCACAATCCCACCCAAACGCTCTCTCTAGTTCTTCCCTCACTCTCGCGGGCAAACGTCACACTGTTTTTGTTTTGTTTCATACATAAACTCGACTGGAGTCGACAAAGAAAGAGACAAGATTTTACATCCACAAGTCAAGAATCACCCAGACAGCTCATTTTAAATGATTCACGTTCACTCACAAACTCAGACTCACAACACTCTCTCTCACACACATGCGCGCGCACGCGCACGCGCACGCACATGCACACGAGCACGCACACGCACACACACACACACACACACACACACACACACACACACACACACACACACACACACACACACACACACTCACACACACACACACACACACACACACACACCTTCCATGTCTGAGCCTCTTGTTTCCACTGGAGTTGCCAGTTGAACAGAGGCAATCTTGCATGGCTCTCCACTTCAGGGAACGAGAGGGAGACGGTGGTGAAGTTGACGGCTGGCTTTCTAGGAGGATTCAGCTTTACTGAATTATCACACCCACACCCACACACACATACACCCACACGCACACGCACGCACGCACCCACACACACACACACACACACACACACACACACACACACACACACACACACACACACACACACACACACACACACACACACTGTTTTAAGTCTTCAAGTAGTTCACAGACTCGGCCTGACATTAAGTAGTAAGGAAGGAGTACTATGTAATAGGCTGTGAGTGTATGATCCATGTGATTGTACTCACTGTGGCAGAATGGCTTGAAGTTGAAGTTGATCAAGCTTTCCTTCAGAGGCTCACAGTTCACATTAATTGAATATACATTGAAGCTCTTAAAGACCTGAGAAAAATGTAAGTCAAGACAATTGTTTGTAAAATACATATGAGACAACTTTTAGACAATTTTCCTCAGTATGATGGCAGGCAAAAAGACCTAGATTTCTGTGGGAAATACACGTCATCTCAATTTTGCCCTTTGACATTTTTACTATTGTTTGTTGAGTTTTAAATGTGGTTATATTTTTGTCATCACTGTAAGATGTTTTGGATGAGAGTGCCAGCCAATTGCTTAAAATGTATCAGTGATGAGGGTTTTCTTTCTCAAATGGGATATTCGTTGGATATTCACTGTTTGAAAAACTTCACACAGACTCTTAAACAAGCGCACATTGGCAATAGCTGTGACCACATATGATGCAAATTCCCAAAATGCAAGATGGCAGGTGCGGCCCACCCTACTCTGCATTTCAAAATCCCCCCACGCCCCCTTTTAGCCAATTGTCATGAACACAAACACACACACACACACACACACACACACACACACACACACACACACACACACACACACACACACACACACACACACACACACAAAATAAATTAAATTAGAAACAAATGAGAGTACTCTTTGAAGGATAGTTAACTGAAGTCCCTAAAATGTTAACACTTTTACAGACTGGAGATTGAGATAGGGAGATTAAACGCTTGATCGATTGACATCTGTTTTTTGTTTTTGTTTTTAAAGTTAGGTAGGTTAATAATAATAATTATTATTATTATTATAATAATAGTTGGTTACTGATGAGTTTCAGGACCGGGTTAGACTCACATACAGTACAGTAGGTGTAATGACTCACATAGGTGTAACTGAAGACCAGAGAACATTTCCTCAGCGCTGGTGTGGAGTTGTCAAAGGGTTCCAGGTTACAGGAGACACTCTGGTCTCTGAAACAATTTTAAAAGATCAATGTTAATTTCATATTCCACGCTGCACACAGAATGACATGACTACACACAGAGAAAGATGAAGGTGCAAGCTGCAACCAAAAATGATCCTTCCACAAAGAACCTTTCAAGAACATTTGGGGAGATGGGTCAAATATGTAAAATAACCCTATTGTGCAATTGCAAATTAGGTTGTAGCCTACAAAGGCAGATGAACAAAAACACAATGCAGGTGTCAAAGAAGTGCAGAAAAGGTTCCAGAAAAACAACCAGAAACAGATGTTAAATGGCATCACTCTGAAGAACCATTTTCAGCTTCTTTATGTTTCTGTATGTCTCTCCCTGTCTATCAGGTTTGGTTTTGTATGGCGGTCATGCTTACTGTCTGTTTGGTATTCTCTGCACCTTGCTGGCGGACAGGGTGCACACGGTGTCCACACGCATGTCGATGCTGTCCGACACGTATGTGCTGTTCCACACACATGTGATGTTGTTATTGTAGTCAGTGAAGCAGCTGAGACCTGTGGGAGGCAATGCAGATGAGTCTGTCACCTTATAGAGCTGCTTTTGTTGTTGTTCTCAGGTGTCTTGTGAAAAAAGATCTTGAGCTCAACGAGGTTGCTTGATTAAAAAATTAAATAAACAAATGAATCAATCAATCAATCAATCACTAACCGTCAGGTAGGCGGCTGCAGTCCTGGCAGTCCTGGTTTTGGCCGGTGCAAACTTGAAGCAGAACAGGGAGGAGGAACAGCAGACAGGTTGTCTTATCCGCCTCCATTTAGGAGGTCATGAAACTGGTCTGGAATGAAGATCTCAAACTGCAGGGTGGATTGTGGGAGATCTGGTGGTTGGTGGGGAGTCGCTGCTGCAGCTGGAGGTGGAGAGCTGTCACTGCTTTCTCCTTCTTCTCATCCGATTCTACACAGAAGAAGAGATGCAGCTGATGAGAAGTGGCTGTTATGATGTAATGATGCTTTCGTGTTCCTCGTAAGGATTTTTCTCATTTTTTATTTTCTGAAGATTCAACAGCAGGGTTATCTGGGGGCTGAGCCAATGGAGGCTGAGCTCTCATAAGGAGAGTCTGAGACCCCATGAACACATACACCACATTATTTAATCACAGATCATGCATTTTTCAATGCCATTATATTATTTGTGTTAATGAGATAAATAGGCTAAAACCAAATTTCTTTTTAGTTTTCCAAAAGAACGAAGCACCTTATCTTCACTTCATCACCTTGGACAGCACCCTTTGTTGTGTGGGGTGCGAAAAAGGGCTGCTGCTGCTGTGTGTTTGGTGTGTGTGTGTGTGTGTGTGTGTGTGTGTGTGTGTGTGTGTGTGTGTGTGTGTGTGTGTGTGTGTGTGTGTGTGTGTGTGTGAGAGAGAGAGAGAGGATTGGATTAATGATCAGTTATATCTCTCTCATAACCGTGGTGCCAACCACACACTACAGTAGGCTATGTGTGTGTGTGTGTGTGTGTGTGTGTGTGTGTGTGTGTGTGTGTGTGCGTGCGTGCGTGCGTGCGTGCGTGCGTGCGTGCGTGCGTGCGTGTGTGTGTGTGGCCTATGTGTGCGAGAGTGAAAGTGTTGGATCCACTATGATGTCAATGGTTGGACCACGTAATGAGCAATGAAGTCTCTCTCTCTCTCTCTCTCTCTCTCTTTCTTTCTTGTAACCGACTGCTTAAAAAAAGTAACCGACAATAGCATGTCTTAATCCAGGGGTTCCCAACCTTTTTTGGCTCGTGACCCTATTTTGATGTCACAAAAATCTAGGGACCCACGACATTCAAATTCCGGTACACCATCGATAATGTGACATTGTCAGTGATGTCACATAGTATGCTTCTTTCCCCCCGCAGAATTCTGACTTTAATCTGAGAATTCTGACCTTAATCTCAAAACTCTGACTTTATTCTCAGAATCCTGATTTAAAGTTATAATCTCAAAGATTTTCATCTAAATAAAAATAAATAAATAAAGAGTCACTCACAATGTTGATTGAGGCTATGGTCCATTGATGGAAGCCTTTGCAGTATAGACCTTATTCGCTATAACCCCGGACAGCGCCATATTGTTGACATACCGTCCTGCAGCTGACGACTGTAACGGCCTTATTGTCATTTCTGTTCCATTACAAAATAGCGATAGTGATGACAGCAATAAAAAACCCAGAGTTGTTGTTTGTATGCTGCCGTTAATGCCTGTAATAAATAAACAAAAGAAAAAACGAGGTGAACAGACTTTGCTGTGAGGAGCTGTCAGAAAGTTTCACCTGTCTCTCACCCAACTATCCACACACATCTCCTGTGCTGCTGTATCCTCCGTCTCGCTCCCTTCACGTCTGTGGACGGTAGAGATAGAAACAAACCACGGGGACTTTATTGCTGTCATTACTACAGCCATACTAGAACACAATTGGAACGATACAGGTAACGCTAACGGCGGCTAGCTTCCTATAAACGCTGCTCTCACATAGGTTGTCACTTAAGAGCTGCAGCATTATGTCGAGAACATGTCGGCGGTGGGCGTGCCCGTACCTGAGTGACGTCAATCGAATAAGGTCTATAGTGACATTATGTGAGATTAGTAATGTCACATAATGCAACACTGTTTGGATGTCACCTGCAATTACCACTCATCGCCATAGGTGTCACCCAAGAGAACAAAGCTGAAATCTTAGAGATTATCACTTTAAACTCAGAACTAAAAAATAAGTAACAATTTAAAAAAATCGCATGTGACCCTAATCATCTAATCATCAGTGGTCAACCCTCAATAGATTCAGGACTGGACATGGCCCCTGCTTGGCCAGGCTTCACAAGTGGGGCAGCAGCCCAAGCCCACTGTGTGCTTGTGGAGAGCAGCAGACAATGCAACACATCATCGAAGCTTGCCCTCTACAAAGACTTGAAGGAGGACTAGTCACCCTCCATACAGCAGATCAGGAGGCAACTGCTTGGCTTAAGGACTTTGCATTCGCTAAATAAATAATCTAATCATCTTCGGTAGTATTAAATTGGGTCTGGTGTAAAAAATAAAAAATAAAAATCAGGCGATCCTATTTGAATTCCAGGCGACCCCACTTAGGGTCGCAACCCTAAGGTTGGGAACCACTGTCTTAATGAGTGCCCCTCTAGTGGAGAAAATGTGATACAGTGCCCCCGGAATCCCCTAGCAGGCTACTTTTCCCCCAGTGGCTGGCTACGCCATATCCTACTCCATAAAGCCCTGCATCATACATGATGCATCAGAGCTCTTTGCATACGTGGGGCCCCACAGTGCGGGCCCTTTTTATTTTTTCGCCCCTGCCCTTCCAACAGCCTGAGTCCACGACTGCGCGGAGACATCAAAATCAAAAGCAATGTCGGCACTGGTGTGCTATGCACTATTGTTTTTTTTGTTGTTGTTTTTGTTATGGCACTGTGTACCTATGTGGCAGCCTGTATGTCCAAGACAAATTTCCCTCGGGACAAATTAAAATAATCTTGAATCTTGAATCTTGAAAAGTCCACACAGGGTTTTTCTGCGTGTTTCTTACCTGTTGATAAAGCTGCTGAGGACCTGCCTCGAAGAGATTGTTTCATTCCTCTCACTCAGGTACCGGCTGCTCTCTTTCTCACCGCCGCCACACACGGCTGCAACACATCGATTTGTCACCTACACAAAAGAGAGATCAGGTTCATCACACTCTTTGAAGATTACTGTCAGAAAATGAGTCATTTCTCTTTAAGTCTTTTATCTGGTGTCAGTTTAAATCCACCTCCTCCCCTAAAGGTTAGAAGTGCAAGAATTGGGGCGTCCCGATGGCTTACCGAGAAGAGCGCGTACCGCCGTACCATATAAGGCCCAGTCCTTCCTGCTGCAGCGACCTACAGTATAGGTTCAAATGCAGCCTGCAGTTATTGCTGCATATGATCCTCTATCTCACTCGCCCATACCTGTCTCTCTCTATCTCTGCCAATTAAGAACAAAATGCTTAAAAGATAATCTCTCTAAAGTCATCTGTTAGGCCTGTGCTTTTTTGAGTGTCAGTGCAGGACCTTGCTCAAGTATTTGACTTCTAGCCTACTTCTTAATAGCTACAAATTTTAATCTCAGTAGGCTATAGCTAACTTCCGGACGGAGTGTTTGCATTTTCAAAAGCTTTAGATTTACACTACACTTTCAAACAGTAGGCCTATCTCAAAATCTGTGGTGTGTTTGTTGTTGTTTTGCATGGGTCTCCTTTGCGACAGTTCTTTTTATGTAAAAGTGCTTTCAATAAAACTGGCTTCTCTTGACCGGAGCAACTGATCAGTGCTGCCTCCACCTCATGGTAAATGCATTTATATAGCCATTTTATCCAAAGCGCTTTACAATATATATGCCTACATTCACCCATTCATGCACCAATGGCGGCAAGCTACCACGCAGGTTGCTGGCGCAACCATCGGGAGCAATTTGGAGTTCGGAAGCTCGCCCAAGCACACTTCCACATATGGACTGGAGTAGCCGGGGATTGAACCAGCGGCTTCTTTTATCCAAAGTGGATGACAGGATGTGGTGTGTGGGTTATAGGCCTACACAGCCCACTGAGAAACACTTACAGTCACAAATTCACAAATAAACTCTCACCCCCATGTAGAATAATGCAGAATATTATAGACAATAAATGCAGTAACTGACATTTTTGTCATGATTGGCATTCTTTTTGATAGCGCACCTCAATTATTATTACACGGATCAGCTGAATGTTCAATTCATATTGGCCAATGAACCGCTGCTTCACTAATATAAGGTCTACTCATGTCAGACATGTCACTGCCAATTTGATTTTTGATTTAACTCATCAACGTAATCACATTTGGTGAAATGAGCAGTCTGTGTTTCAGATTGAGTCTGACACAAATGATGTGAAAATTACCTTCCTCCCAACACAAACTGGATTCTGTGACAATAACATGAAGCGGACGTTTTGACTGACAGTTAATTTTAGGCAACTAATAACAACTGTGGTTACGGTTAAAGGCTTCGGTCATGGTTAAATAGGTTTCACTAAATGTATAACCTAAAAGCTGGGACTTGAACCCAGGTCATCGGTATGAAGGTAAATGCAGACGTCCACCACAGAGTTTCAATGTCCCACTGCTTCCTGTTCAGTCATACCTCCTTCCTACACCTTTCATGATGCAAACACATCATTCTCTCACTTTGTGTGCATGGAACACAGATTCTAAGATTTCATGCTTATTTGATGACATTTCAGGAGATCAGCCTGAACTAACCACACTGCAGACAAACACTCGGCTAATCCTGAGGCTGGAGACAAGGCAATTGTAGATAAGATAGATAATCCCCCCCCCCCCCCCCCCCCCCGATTTTTTTAGCCCATTTTTATCCCCCTTAGTGCTAATTTACTTTTATTTATCCTGGTTGCTACTCCACCCTCTGCCGATCTGGGGAGAGCCGAAACTGGCTCCATGCTTCCTCCGAGACATGGGCAGTTAGCCAGCCGCTTCTTTTCACCTGACAGGGGAAGCTTCTGTGGCCGGGACACTTTGTGTATGTTAGTGACTTCTTGGTGGGACATCAGATTCCCCGACTGCACTTGAGGGCCACACTCCAAATCAGCGGAATTGGCTTCACCTGCCAGCCTGGGTGGGCAGGGGAATATAACGCTTGTTTTCACAGAGAGAAGCGGGGAAGCAGGAGAGACGTACAGGACGAGACGGGAGAGCAGAGAGGAGAAATGGCTGACTGACAGGAGTCCAGACGGAGGAGCGGCGGAGATGGGGAGCAGCGTTCAGCCCTGCCTGCGGCTTGGGTGAGATGCAGGTGTGAGCGGCTTGGCCGCTGAGTACCCCTCTCTCCAGGCGTACCTATGGGCGCACCGTGGCGGATTCACGGGGGAGAAGGAGAGAGGGGGAAGGCCCGGAAGCCGCTCCACCTGGAACTGGGAGCCGCAGGCGGGGTGGGGCTCCCCAGTCTCTTACAGATGCCGTTCCTCGTCCAGACGAGAAGGACACAGTCGAGAGCCAGAGAGAGGGAGGAGAAGCCGCCACCGAGAGACGAGACGTGGTGTGTGAGCCAGGTGACGCAGATCTAGTCATCCCACAGAAGAGCGACAGAGTCAACACAGACAGGAGCCGAGCGGTGTAGCGGTGACCAGCGCTGATCACCAGTGAAAGCCAGGGGAAAGCCAAGGACCCGCAGCAGAGGGGTAAACGTTTCGACGAGCCCCTCTGTCGAGTTAAGTACCTGTTTTACCCCTGGCTCCGTCCTCCCTGCTTGCACTTTATTCAATACGGCGATGGCCGGATTTTAATACCATTTTAGCCTTTTAATATTTGTCACTTCCCCCTTGTTTTGATCGGGCCTTTTTATCTCCAGCCAGTTTTTAATCGTCCACTGTCCCATTTTAACTCCCCCCTGTCAAGCCCACCGGGACTCTTTTTGGCCGTTAGAACAGCTCACTAACTCCTTAACCTCAATCGGAGTGCCGTGTTTATATGCATGTTGTTTTGAGTTTAATACCTACGGGTTCGTTTTTATAAGAGTGCAGTGGCTGTTGAAACGGATATATTTTTTGATGTGGAACGATGTACATTGAGTGACAGTTAGCTGACGCTATACTTTGACCCCATCAAGGGAACCGGAGGACCAGGACGGGAGACCAGAGCCGGAAGCAGCGACGATTGGACTTTTTAGCATAGTACTGGACTTGGGGCCGGGCCGGGGAAATCATTTTAATATATTTTTGTAATAAACATTGTTAACTTTTTACCTTGGGTTTTTAGTGGTTTTTAACTCTGCTTACTCCTGATTTTAAAGAACCTGTGTGACCACCTCTTTTATTCTTAATGAGTTCCTAGTCTCTTAAAACTAGGTGGCGTTGTCGGCAACACTTTTAGAATATTAACCAGGTTTTTTATGTGGTTTTAGCCACGTTACATTTGGCGTTGTCGGCAGGATCAGGACTTGAGCAGAGTTATAACCCAAGGGTTTTGTTTTAATTTAATTTTCTAATTTTCTTATTCTTATTGCTTAACCATGATGATGACTCCCGTCTTCCCAGGGGCACCCTGGGTGCCTAAGTTCGGCGGGGCAGACTCTGTAGACTCCGCTATGAGGACTGGAAGGAACAGCTACAGGTGCTGGTGCAATATGCTGGGCAAACTGAACTACAAAAAGTGGGTTTTGTGATGGGAGCATTGGCTGGGGAAGCTAAGAGACAGTAAGGTTACAGGGACTGCTAACCTTCAACCATGGGGAGATGTGGCCGGGACACTTTGTGTATGTTAGTGACTTCTTGGTGGGACATCAGATTCCCCGACTGCACTTGAGGGCCACACTCCAAATCAGCGGAATTGGCTTCACCTGCCAGCCTGGGTGGGCAGGGGAATATAACGCTTGTTTTCACAGAGAGAAGCGGGGAAGCAGGAGAGACGTACAGGACGAGACGGGAGAGCAGAGAGGAGAAATGGCTGACTGACAGGAGTCCAGACGGAGGAGCGGCGGAGATGGGGAGCAGCGTTCAGCCCTGCCTGCGGCTTGGGTGAGATGCAGGTGTGAGCGGCTTGGCCGCTGAGTACCCCTCTCTCCAGGCGTACCTATGGGCGCACCGTGGCGGATTCACGGGGGAGAAGGAGAGAGGGGGAAGGCCCGGAAGCCGCTCCACCTGGAACTGGGAGCCGCAGGCGGGGTGGGGCTCCCCAGTCTCTTACAGATGCCGTTCCTCGTCCAGACGAGAAGGACACAGTCGAGAGCCAGAGAGAGGGAGGAGAAGCCGCCACCGAGAGACGAGACGTGGTGTGTGAGCCAGGTGACGCAGATCTAGTCATCCCACAGAAGAGCGACAGAGTCAACACAGACAGGAGCCGAGCGGTGTAGCGGTGACCAGCGCTGATCACCAGTGAAAGCCAGGGGAAAGCCAAGGACCCGCAGCAGAGGGGTAAACGTTTCGACGAGCCCCTCTGTCGAGTTAAGTACCTGTTTTACCCCTGGCTCCGTCCTCCCTGCTTGCACTTTATTCAATACGGCGATGGCCGGATTTTAATACCATTTTAGCCTTTTAATATTTGTCACTTCCCCCTTGTTTTGATCGGGCCTTTTTATCTCCAGCCAGTTTTTAATCGTCCACTGTCCCATTTTAACTCCCCCCTGTCAAGCCCACCGGGACTCTTTTTGGCCGTTAGAACAGCTCACTAACTCCTTAACCTCAATCGGAGTGCCGTGTTTATATGCATGTTGTTTTGAGTTTAATACCTACGGGTTCGTTTTTATAAGAGTGCAGTGGCTGTTGAAACGGATATATTTTTTGATGTGGAACGATGTACATTGAGTGACAGTTAGCTGACGCTATACTTTGACCCCATCAAGGGAACCGGAGGACCAGGACGGGAGACCAGAGCCGGAAGCAGCGACGATTGGACTTTTTAGCATAGTACTGGACTTGGGGCCGGGCCGGGGAAATCATTTTAATATATTTTTGTAATAAACATTGTTAACTTTTTACCTTGGGTTTTTAGTGGTTTTTAACTCTGCTTACTCCTGATTTTAAAGAACCTGTGTGACCACCTCTTTTATTCTTAATGAGTTCCTAGTCTCTTAAAACTAGGTGGCGTTGTCGGCAACACTTTTAGAATATTAACCAGGTTTTTTATGTGGTTTTAGCCACGTTACACTTCACTGGTAGGACATAGCACGTGGGAGGTTCACGCTATTCCAACCGGTTCCCCTCCCTCCGAACAGACGCCCTTAACGACCAGAGGAGGAACCACATTAGCAACCAGGATATTGCATGTTTTGGTGAAGGGGGTTCCTATATGAAGGAAACCCCCGGGAGGCGGGGACTGCTCCCTAGTCCGATACCTCACGAGTCCGACGACACCTCATGGTTTTGGGTTAGGGTCTGGGGGAGGTTAGGTTTAGGCGTGGGGGTGGGAGAGGTTAGGTTTTGGGTTAGGGTCTGGGGGAGGTTAGGTTTAGGCGTGGGGGTGGGAGAGGTTAGGTTTTGGGTTAGGGTCTGGGGGAGGTTAGGTTTAGGGTTAGTGAAAAACGGGGAACATAGAACCCGGGGAACATAGACATGATCCCCTGTCCAATGCCTCTTTTTTCGGACTCGTGAGGTGTCGGACTCGTGAGGTATCGGACTAGGGAGCATGCACCCGGGAGGCACGGGGAGAACATGCAAACTCCACACAGAAAGGCCCTTTTTGACGACCCCACGCGATACATTTTATTTCTGTGTCATGCACCATATTCATGGTGCCCAGCCCGTCTGGGCTTACAAGACACAAATCATTCAAGTTCAACAATACAAACAAATCAACAAACAAGCTACAAAAAGCTCAAACATAAACAAGACAAGACAGAGTTGTATATTCAGATGAGCAACTTCTCCATTCTGAGTTTCCAAGCACTCCCAATAAACCTAGCCAAACTAAATACTTTTCATCTCTGAATAACCATTCCAACTTAGCATCATCTCCTGACCAAAATAGTTCAGGTTTCTTATTTTGCATTAACTGAAATAGAGACAATCTTGGTTCCTCATATAGCGTACAATGAAACAAAAAATGAAATTCATCTTCCACAACACCTAATTCACATGTATTTAGTACATGTATTTGTATTTAGTAACTGTTACAGTTCTGCTACATTGTAGCCATATAGTATCCTGTACACACATAAGCTGTTATCCCAGTTACATCACATATTTACACATGGGATGACCGTACAGCCTCAGTCCTCCTGTTACCCAACAACTCCACCAGGTGGGTTCAAGTTAATTGTGCCTCTACTGTATGTTTAGCCTACCGCTTCCATAATTTACCTTGTGTTTAAATCTTGACATTTTGCATACATAAATGTCCACTTTGCTAATTAGGCTGATTGATATAACACAATCCGCCTATATTTCAAGTTGATAAAGGCTTTTAAATGTTCTGTTCTAAACACTCGCTGCTGGTAGCTCTGGAAGATCCTCTGCCGCACATGAGGTGATGTATTTTTACATTTCCAGCTGCACCAACGCAGAGATTTGTTTAAAATAACTAGAAGAAGAACTCAGGACTTAAAGTATATGAACGATGTGATCACCTCTATGACTGAACAGATGTGTTCAAATCACCAGAGCGGATGAGGGAAAGGGAATGAGAAATGCTCCTCGATCCCTCAACGCCCTCCATCACTGGGCCCTTGAGCAAGGCACCGAACCCACAGCTGCTCCAATGGCTGCAAGCGGCCAGCAGCAGAGGACTGTGGTTTTAAGGTCTGTGAATGCGTCACTGTATCAGTGTGAATCAGGGTGTTTATGGAAATGTGCTCAGTCAGCGTTCATCAGAAAAAGGACATGGAAACATTACTATAGAAGAGGCAACGTTTGCCGATACATTAGATTGCATTGGATTACAGGCTGGTAGATTTTGTTGACACTTCGTGATTTGAAGGAGATTATGCAACTTACTTTATTATCCGTTATGCAATCTTTTCAATCTGACCGAAACAAACTGATGTTGAACCCTGCATGGCAAATAAATAAATAAATAAATAAATAAATAAATAAATAAATAAATAAATAAATAAATAAATAAATAAATAAATAAATAAATAAATAAATAAAATAAGATCAACATTCAATCTTTAGCCTTATTATTCATTCCAGTGTTACTCTTCGCATTTTATTTCTCTTAAAGTCGAGCTGAAATGGGATCAGGGTCTGTGATGATGTATTCTGACTGAAACAGGGTAGAGAGGTGGGACATATGGGGAGGGGAGGAGTTTCATTTGACCATTGTAAAGTGGGCGTGTCTGGGATTAAAGACTGGAATTGACATTGGCCAATGCTGGTGCTTGAATGCTGCGTAGGGCTTGTTCTGCCTCCAAATCATCGAGTAGGATCCTCGATTTGGGGCAGAACAAACCTGCACTACTCCCCACTGCAAAATCATGCATTTTACAAATCTGAAACCTACCGGTGTCATGTTTCAATAACAGTCTATGTACAAACACAATACAATGTAAATACAGCCCTGTGGAGTGCATACTGTACTCGCTGGCTGTCTCACTGCGCGAGCCCCCGTGGGCAGAGGACCAGGAGGCTGCCTCCGGGCGGATAGCCTTTCTGGCGAAATTCTGGCGTTACAGCAGCAGTAATGACAGTACAGTAACACAACATAACTTATATCAAAAACAGACAAGGGGGTAGGTGTCGGTAAGAACTTGTAAAACCAACAACAACAATATATAGCCTATACACATATTTACACAACTATAGTGCTCTTGCATTTTTCCATAACTGTCCACTATCGAATATTATGATAGAATACTATTAGGCTACTAGTCAATAACTGTACACTGTAACAAAATGTGCAATGTGGACAAAAGTGCACAAGTGTCCAATGTACATTAGCAATGTGACTTTAATAGTGTCTTTATATGAGGGGAGGGGAGGAGGGAGTGATTATATGTGGTTATTGCGGTGGGCACGAAGTACCTCATGTAACGGTCTTTACTGGAGGGGAGGACCTCTGACTGAAAAGGCTCTGTTGTAGAGGGGGTGTTGTGTCATCCATTATTTTGAGCAGCTTGTGCAAAATAAGTGAAGCTGCAGGGGAATCAAACCAAATGATCTCCCTCTTTGGCAGATTTTTTTTAAATATTCTATAAGAATGATAAAATGAACAAGACTGAATGGGATTTAAAAAAGTGTTTGCAGTGCACACACAATCTGTATTTATTTTCTTCTTTTTCCTTTGCGGTTAACAGGGGAAGTAACAGGTTACCACTCCTTCTCAGGTCAGCTGTTTGGATGTGCTTTCATAAAGGTCAGAGTGTTGTTTTTCTCAGAAGTTTGTTCCATATTTCTGACAGGTGCACTTCCTGCTCAAAGCACATTCTGTTCTTAATGCAGCACGACATTATTATGATTCAGAAGACTGTTTTAATAATCTTTGCATCATTTCAACCATGTAAAGTGAGTCATTGAGTTCCTTCGGAGAACATGATGCATTATAGAACACCCATTTATGCAGTAAATTGACCGGTTACAGTGCACGGGTGTGTAATGTTGATACTAGCAGCACGACCGGTATACTCATTCCACAAACAACAACAAAAAATACAACTTCTCATTTTGTGCTTCAATGAGTGCGTTTACATGCACACCAAACTGATAACTGTGAGTAATCAGTTTATGGCAATAATCTGATTTCTACGTTTACATGCACTTTAATAATCCGACAATAGGAAAAACCCGGGTTTACATGATTCAGTCAATTAGTCGGATTTCTCTCCAGAAGGCGGCGGTAATTCAACTTTTTACATGCAACTTGTACATGCGCAGATGTATAAACCCAGAAGAAACCTGATACGCTGTATACATGCACTCAAAAGACAGGTTATTGGCCAAAAACCTAGGTATGTTTATCGGTTTATTCATAACCCGATAACGGCCATAAACGGATAAAGCTTATCGGTTTATGCTGTTTACATGACCATTTGAATAATCAGGTAACTCCAGAAATCCACTAATAAACTGTTTATAGAGGGTTTGCACGGCGCGTCATCAAAAGGGGACGCGTGTGGCCGCGGCCATCGTGGAGGTACTGTCACAGCACGTAAACAATAGCCTACTAAACCGCAACGAACTGTTCCAGATTATCCATCAAAATGGTCAATTATTGCCGTGTTTTTGGTTGCACTAATCGGTCAGACCGGGAAAAACATTTGGAGTACTACAGATTGCCAAAAGTTATCACAAATCAGGGAGAAGAGTGCCAAAAATTGACCGAGGAAAGGAGGCGTTTGTGGTTAGCCAAACTGAATCAGGATTTCCGGGGCAAGAATCTTGACAACATTCGAGTTTGTTCTGCACATTTCTTGTCAGGTATGTGACATTAATACAGCAACTCTTACCTAATTTTATAGTGCAATAGTATGCAAGGATAACTATATTAAGGTCATGTTAATGGCATTGTTGGCTGCATAAAGTTATTTGAATTGATCTGATCCCATTTCATAGCCTACTACAGTACAAGACTTGTGTAGTTACATTCCTAAAATGAAGCTTAAAAAGTGTGCTATATTTCTCATTGTATTTCCAGGTAAAAGATCTGACCTGTACAAGAAGGATGACCCAGATTGGGTGCCATCTGTCAATATGATAGGAAAGCCTCCCCAACCACCCAAAGAAACACCGACATCACGCTACAAGCGCCGTGTGAATCGAGCCCAGCAGAAACAGGTTGATGATGCTGCCCATTCCTCGCATGTTATGGATATCCCAGCAGCTGATGAGGATTCTACCACAAGTGATGATTATGTCAGTGATGATGTGTGCATTATTGGGACTCAAACCGAAATGACTGGTGATTTTATTGACTCTATGACCAGTGAACTTCAAAATCTGAGAACGGAAAACATTCAGTTGCGTTCTGATCTGGAACATTTGTCCTCTTCCTATGAGCAAAGTGCATTTGTGGGTAAAGATGAAAAGGTTATCTTTTTCACTGGCCTACCTACATTCCAGGTTTTATTATCACTTTTTACATACCTTAGTCCTCATCTCCCTGTGAAGAAGTCACTCAATCCATTCCAGGTGCTGATGCTGACATTGATGCGACTAAGGCTTAATGTTTCTACAACTTTCCTGTCTTATGCATTCAATGTGTCAATAGCCACCGCTTCTAGGGTATTCACTGATGTTATTGATGTCATGTATATTCGCATGAAAGCCCTTATTATATGGCCAGAAAGAGAACAGTTGCAAAAGACGATGCCGATGCAATTCAGAAAACATTTTGGGAAAAGATGTGCTGTTATTATCGACTGCTTTGAGGTGTTTACAGATCGTCCATCTAACCTTCTAGCCAGAGCAGAAACATGGTCCTCCTACAAGCACCATAACACAGTTAAATTTCTGATTGGCATTACACCACAGGGCACAGTCAATTACATATCAAGTGCATGGGGAGGAAGAGTCAGCGACAAGTACATCACTGAAAACTGTGGCTTTTTGGACAAAATTATTCCGGGTGATTTAGTTCTTGCTGACCGTGGCTTTGATATTCAGGACACTTTAGGTTGCATAATGGCTCGGGTGAAAATCCCAGCCTTTACTCGAGGGAAGTCACAGTTAGCTCCAGTTGACTTGGAAACCACAAGGAAAATTGCTAATGTCAGGATTCATGTTGAGCGTGTCATTGGTAGTGTGCGCCAGAAATACTGTATTTTGGGGGGGACATTGCCGATTGATTTCTTGATGTGCAAGGTCACAGAGAGTTTTTGTACCATAGACAAGATTGGAGTTGTCTGTTGTGCTCTGGTGAACTTTTGTCCATCAGTTGTTGATTTTGATTAAAGTGTCTCGTCATTGTAAAGTAGTTTGTGTGGTACGAATACACACAGTATACCATTCTCATCAGAATACACTCTTTTATTAAGAGAATGAAACAGCAATGTTTTGGAAAAACATTCTTTTAAATAAAACTTTCAGCCTAATTCAAACAGTGTCTGAAGTGCAAGTTTCTGGACTGTGGTTGGCTACAATTAGGCTGTAGGCATACACATCACAAATAAATGAAGACATGTTCATAAAAAAGGGAGATACACAAATAAGAAAATAGCACATCTTTTTTTACTCGATACGTTTCTTGCCCCTTTTTGGCACAAACTGAGGGAGCCTACGACAGTTAGGACAATACCATTTTCCTTTAGGCGCAACCTCAACATTAACACAGGAATAGTGAAACCACTGAATACCACATTTTGCATTGTCACACAATATCATCTGACCAAACTCAGTCTGGCCACAGGAACACCAGGTCTTTTCTTGCTGGCTGGAACTGGTTGCATTATCAGAACCATCTGAATGGACAGATACAGCAGGCTGTGGGGACACATTAACCATGGTAGATGAAAGCCTAGTGTAGAACTTGCCAACTAGCTCTGGCATAATGGCTGTGTCAAAAATGTGCTTGCTTTTCTGACATATCATGCCCCAGAACTCTTCATCAAATAAAATGTGCTCAACATGCAGATCTTTCTCTGTCCAAACTACAAAATAAGCAGATTCCAGTTTGCACACTCCAAGCTGAGTTTGCACCTGGTAGAAATACTGGTGGTTTCTACTTAGTGTCAGTTTCCCTTCACCATCCTTCTCCAAGTAAAATCCTGTAACACCATCTAACTTGTCACCTTTTACACAGAATGGACATTTAATTTCAAGCACACTGATGCCACAACAATCACAAGAAACAAGGCCGTCCGGTGAAGCACCCAAAAATGGCACACTTGGATTGATAAAGAAACCTGTGTCATGCACTTTCACATTTTCATGACATTTCCTATGTTCATCTGTAAACATATCACGTGCAAATTTCTCATGAGTACATCCCCAGGTAGTGGCTTTTGATGTAAATTTGTATGATTCGGGATAGCATACACTTTTGATCAAGCTCTGGGCTGGTTGTTTTGGATCAGTGCAGCATGCAGTTTTCATTTTAGACGCTGTAATTCGACCAGCACGAAATTGAAACCAGAGTTTAGAAGCAGCTTGATCCCTTGTAGCTTCCTCAACTGCCTTTGCTTGCTCCTCTGATACTGAAATTTCAACATCATTGCAAATAGACAATACATCGCTATAGTCCATGTGAACTGCTTCCTCGTTTCGCAATTCAGTCAACACAAGAGGAAAGTTTTCACCAATCGGTTTGGGAACATAACATTCTGAATAAGGCTCAATCAGGGACAAAATAGCACATTTTGAGCCAGTTGTGCTAAGAGAGTGGAATAATGATGCCAATTCCTCACTGGTTGGAGGTGGTGTTTTGCTTACTTTAGGAGTGGGACAGCTAGCACCTTCTTTCTCAAGTGACTGTACATGACCAGCACAGTCACTCTTAGCAGCTATTTTACTTTATATGTCTTTGCTGCAGTGAAGTCAATTTTTCGGCATTCCTTGTACTCCACCTTTGACAATGCAGTAGGTAACAACCAATATGCCTTTTCCTGTGTCACTGTCTTTGAGTCCCTCAAATTCACTGTTGCTTCAATGAGGAACAAAAGTGCAGCGACATGTGTGCACGTTTCCCCCAGGCCGGCCATACATGTACAGTGCGCTCCGCGAATCTTTCCCGACTTTTCAGCAATGATCCAGGGTTCCAGGGGCTTTTCTCGTAGTCGTTGGGAATGAAGTACCTGAATAAAAGACAAGACAAAAATATATAAGCTTGTAAGAACAACAAACTAATTTCTCCTTTAATAAATTGGTTGAAGAGGGGCATTTTAATTGTTTATATATTTTATGATAGATCAGCCTTTTGATTAAAAAAATGTGTACTAGTAGACAGGGTCCAAAATTAGCACCCAGCCACCAGCCAAATGCTGGTAGGACATGAAACATTTGATCATATGACTATAGCTAATTTGCATTTCACATCAAGTTTGAAATTTACATCGATTTGCTAGAAAGATGAACATTTCAGCTTTTCACCAGGGCACTCACTGCTGTCACTAAGTTGACTGTACAGTACAGTACAGTAGAGTACAGTATGTTTTGATTTAACCATTAAACAACCAATCCAAGTCAGAAACACAACCGCATAGCTAGCATGTTATAATTCAAAATCCTGAGTACCAACAATTAACTAGCCTGTACTCCATGAAATGTTGTTAATCCAAACTGTAAAGCTAGCTAAATTGTCGCGAATGCATCACCTACCTTGGCTTTCACGACACACATGTCATTGATGATCTGATACTGTGGCTCCCTCACCCATCCGCACACCATCTGGTTGTAGGCTTCCAATCCTTTGTAACATTTAAGGTCTTCAGTTGTGTATGGGCTTGGTGAAAAAACGAGATAGTTTACTATATCGGGATAGGTAATAGACGGCAGACTTGAGGGGTCGTCATTCCAAGAAGAAGGAGCCAGCTCGTACGGATCTTGATTGCCTATCAACTTTAGTTTCTCAAAATATCGCGTCCGTTCCTGCTGACTAAGTCCTTCTCTGTACGTTTTAGCAGCGTCCACTCGTTTTTGTAAACACTTTTGTTGTTTAGACATCTTAAAATCTGCATAAATTCAGCGTACAATCCATTCTCCATTCAGTCAGCGTGCAAGGGATCTTTTGTTTACTTTGAGTGCCTCCACGATGGCCGTGCATCCGGGTTACTGACCAAAACGTGACGTAGGTGAAAACCCTCTATTGTCTGCATGTAAACGCACTCAATGTGTGACTGTAAACAAAACGATCAGGAAACAGAAGTGGATGGATCCTTTGACAATACAGGCGGTTTTTGGTAAGATTTTATTTGGAAAAGTCTGATGTTTATACTTAACTTGACAACTATAGACCGATCTCCAACATCCCCTTCCTGTCTAAAATAGTAGAACACGCTGTTACTTCACAATTCAAAGCCCAACTATCTTCCAATAACCTAATAATAATCATTATCAATCCAGATTAGGATCTAAACGCAGCACCACAACAGCCCTCCTCAAAGTCACAAATGATCTTCTCTGCTCTGATGCCGCTATCAATATTCTCATCCTGTTTGACCTCAGTGCGGCGCAACACCATGAACCACTCCATCCTCCTCCTCCCCTGCCTTGAAACCATTTTCAATATCACCGGCACTGCACTCTCCTGGCTCAACTCCTGCCTCTCAGACAGACATTATTAGCATCATGCCACTGCCAATCTCCCACTGCTCCCCTCTCCCAAAGTGTTCCCCAACGGCTCATTGTTTGGCCCCCTCCTCTTCATCCTATATACATGCTTGCTCCCCCTCAGCCACAACACCGGCGTCATGGACTTCAGTTCCACTGCTACGCCGACGACATCCAGCCGTACATCTCCACCAACGCAATCACCACTGCCACTCACTGACCTGACCAACTGCATCATGGAAATAAAGTCCTGGCTCCAAGCCAACTTCCTCAAACTGAACTTGTGACACATTCAAAATCATCACCATTGGCTGAAAAACTCACTGATCAAATCCACCAACAACTTATCCCTCACCATTAGTACTGTGTTCACTTCCCCTCACATTGGCCACCTTGGCATCATCTTTGACCAAACCATCTCTTTTGGAACATGTCAAACACATCACCAAAACTTTGAGGTGGTCTTCTTCCACCTCAGAAACATCACCCGTCTCCATCCAGCCCTCTGCTTCCCAGCCGCTGAGTGGATTACTGCACCATCCTTCAAACGGGAGTGAGTCTGCGCTGGTCCGACGATAGCATAGAACACGGCGTTACGGCACACAAGCCGCCAAGCCGGGGCACAAGCGCAAAAAGCAGATAGTGCTGGACGACGATAGGGCCCGTGATGTTTAGGCGTGTGTGTCTCTGTGTGTGTGTGCGTGCATGCGAGAGAGAGAGAGAGAGAGAGAGAGAGAGCGATAGAGAGACTGACATGCAGGGAAAACAGTGAGCAATATAGAGAAACGGAGGTGATAAAAGCAAGATCGAGATGTTATTTGAACATTAAATTGAGAATGGCGATCGAGTTACAGCAATGGTGTTCAGGGAGGGATTAAGGGGAATACATTTAAAGGGCACACTAACTTGTCTGGTGCAACCTGTCTCTATTAGGGCAGTAGAGGCTATGTCCATTTTATTTTTGTATCTGGCGGTGCCATTTGTGTCAGTACGTCGGCGCTATAATGTCACCAAGACAAATGACTGTACATTTACTGAACTTTAATTTATTACAATTCTGAATAAAAAAAAGAAATAGGCAGGCAATTAGGCAAAAATTAGGCACTATAAAAAATAATCTTTGATTTATTGAGTTCAAAACTTGGCATTTTAGGATACCGATCGAGGGCTTGGAGTGCAAAAAAAGTGCGACTTTGGACGAATATGAATATTATATATCAATTGAAAGGTCTCAGTGAGATCTTTTCAGTGTCAAAGAAACACAACTGAAATCATGACGCATACGTCTTAATGGGTCTGGGTCATGACAAAAACAACAACTGAAAGCCATAACAGTAAAAGTAGGGTTTTGTTTGCTGGCAAAAGGGTGTAACTGCACTATGTGCTTTTACTTTATTATAGACCATATCATATAAGACGCAACAACGACACTTAAAGACAATATCTACGCCACATGGCTCGCAGGCAAGTAAATCAATTCGGGAAGACACTTCATTCAACATTCAGCCCTGTGAGCTCACATACTGTGTAGATAGTCCCAATGGCTGTGGAGTTTTCATCCATGGCGTGAACTAACTCTTAAATCTCATCCAGAATCAACCATCTTGTCCCCCTTCTCTCTCTTCTGGGTGCAGCAGGACTCAGGCGGGCCTCGGCGGCAGACGAGAAGACCTCCATCTCTCTGCGTGCTTTCTCTTGCACTGGCCCCTCTGCCACTGTGGAGGGGGTGACGGGCGCTGCCTTCCTTTTCAACCTGGCTGCAGCCCTCATCTTCCAGGAGGCTGCAGGGAGGAGAGGCGCAGGTGGAGGAGATGGAAGACCATTGCTTTTCCTGTCTTCAAGGGTCTGGGCCTCATCCATATCCAGAAGCCCCTGCAACAGGTCGTCCCCGGCTCCTGCGCTCCTGTAGTCAATCTCCAGATAGTCGATAATAAACGTTGCCATCGTCAGCTCATTCAAGTTGGCTGTCTCGATAATGTTGCTGCAGTTCACTTTGTGTCTCTGTCATAATATGCTTTTTAACCCTCCTAACGCCCTCGGAGCCAATGAGCACAGAGGGTCACACTGACTAACCAGCGACACTGCCCCAAGTTTCTACATACCAGAAAAATGTCAGGAAAAGGAACAATTACAGTAGGATTGGACCCCTAATCATCCTCATCATCAGTATATAAATGGGAGCTAGGGCTCTGTCTGTTTCTCTGTCCCACTGATGACATCATCAGTGATGTCATAAATGACATCATCAGTGATGTCATAAATCTGATGCCATCAGTGATGATGTCATCAGTGATGTCATCAGTGTCAGGCTCACAGGAGAGACTGAGGAGGCTCACGAGAGAGGGAGAGAGAGAGACTGAGGGAGAGAGAGGAGAGGGAGGGAGAGAGAGGGGGGAGAGACTGAGGGAGAGAAAGAGAGGGGGAGAGAGACGGAGGGAGACGCGCGCCAATAGGGGAGGCAAGGCCACACAGCAGCCGAGCTGCAGGCCTCTCCGGTAGTTTTAAATTGTGTGTGGTGTTATAAAAAAATAAACAAATAAAGAAAGAAAGAATTCTGATTCAATTCAACAAGGTTGGGAACCACTGTGTTGGCTTTGCTCCTGTCCTCTGATTTTTTTTTTGCAGGTACTAAGTCACATTGGACAAAAGTGCTAATGACATAATGTAAATCTAATGTACATTGCAATTGCAATAAATTGTTTAAATGTACATTGTGTGGATTTTGGCGACAAACGAATCCAAAACTATCCGACAGCATTCAGATTTAATTTACATCCACTGAATTATTTTACTGATTAGACCTGATCTGTAATGGATAACATTGATAACATGCTACACTGCCTCCAGTCAGCTGATGCAGAATCGGAGGCTTCCACCAACACTTCTCTCTCAGCTCAGGACCTCTGGCCTGGAGGAACAGGTGAACAGCAGGTGGTGGTGGTGGGGCAGGGGGCGGGGCCAGACCACATGGTGACATCGTCAGGGTCACACCTGACGAAGGGGAAATTCTCGCTGAGGAAGGAGCGCTTTGACCCAGATGAAAATGATCATGTGTTCTCACTCTGTATAGGTGCTGTCTGTCTCTGTCTGTCTGTCTGTCTGTCTGTCTGTCTGTCTGTCTGTCTGTCTGTCTGTCTGACTGTCTGACTGACTGTCTGTCTCTGTCTGTCTGTCTGTCTGTCTGTCTGTCTGTCTGTGTGTGTGTCTGTCTGTCTGTCTGTCTGTCTGTCTGTCTGTCTGTCTGTCTGTCTGTCTGTCTGACTGTCTGTCTGTCTGTCTGTCTGACTGACTGTCTGTCTGTCTGACTGACTGTCTGCCTGTCTGTCTGTCTGTCTGTCTGTCTGTGTATTTATGTTTGTCATTCTGTCTGTTTATCTCTGTCAACACAATGAGCTTTTATCTCTGTCTCTTCATGTTTCTCTTCCTTAAACTCTTTTTAAGAAGTTTGACATTTGGACTTTCCCTATACTCCAAACGTGAAATGAAACAGCTGACAGTGTCTCCTCTCTTTGATCTCTCTCTCTCTCTCTCTCTCTCTCTCTCTCTCTCTCTCTCTCTCTCTCTCTCTCTCTCTCTCTCTCTCTCTCTCTCTCTCTCTCTCTCTCTCTCTGGCATGCACACAGGCATACGCACACAACACCCATATATGCAGATATATAAGCCACATCCGAGCTCCCTCTTCCCCAACATCAGTACGTTGTTTCCAATAAGAGACATAAACCACAAGCTGCAAGCCCACACACTTCCTTTCTCGCACTTAAACACACACACACACACACACACACACACGTGTGCACGCACACACACACACACACACACACACACACACACACACACACACACACACACACACACACACACACAGATAGCCTACCGTTCCTCCTCCTTTGTGCATGTGTGTGTGTGTGTGTGTGTGTGTGTGTGTGTGGAGCTCTCTCACCTCCCACCTGCCCACACACATTTCTCACTTTCTCACTTTCTCACTTCCTGCCCCCCCCCCCCCCCCCCCCTCTCTCTGATACATCGTCATGTTGGTTTTGTGTGCATGTGTTTTGTGTGGTATGGACAGAGTATATGTGACAGAGTGTGTATCAAAAACTATCCTGCTATACAAGATTATTAGAAATCCCAGCAGGTACTACTTACTTTCATACAGACGCACCATGTGAAGGATCTCATGCCAAAAAACATTTCATGAGTCAATATATAAAACTAGAAATCTTGCGCTCTACGCGCGTTCGATTCCTAGGTTCAAATTCGAATCCCTTACATTACTAGTTACTGGGGAAAGTAATACAATTACAGCAACTAAATGACAGTAACTAAGTTACTGCCCAACGCTGGTCATGAGGTGAGGAAAGCAGAGGAGACAGCTTGGGTCAATCTTCTCGCTAACAACGTAAACATTTTTAGACGTACATTCTGAAAATCCCGAGCATACGCAGCGGTCTGCGCCTGCTGTATTGGCATGCGCAGTGTACAATTACAACTTCATCACTGATGACATCACAATTGCTGGAGTGACCATGACTGATCACATCAAGAAGTGCTCGAGTGACATCACTCAGCGCACATTTGCCCAACTTCGCATCACTGATGACGTCAGTGAGTGATCAATAGTGAGAGAAAAGTAGAGTCCGCACATCACTGATGATGTCATAGACATTGTGACACGCACACACACATAAGGGACAACAATTGCAGACCAAAAACCCAGACAGGACAAAAGGAGGATGTAACACTAGAAATCTCGCGCACTACGCACGCTCAATTCCTCAGCTCAAGCCTCACCGGCCCTGCAGCTCGGCGTGGGCTCGCATACGCAGTTCGGCTGCTGTGTGGCCTCGCCTGCTCTATTGGCATGCGCACAATTGCTCAACTTCACATCACTGATGACATCACTCACTGATTATCACATTGGTCGGGTGACCATCACTAATGACATCATCGAGCGCTCGCGTGACATCACTGATGATGTCATAGACATGATGACATCACAATTGCTCGAGTGACATCACTGATGATGTGTGAGAGTAAACATTGTGACATCATCAGTGATGATATGAGAAAAGGTAGAGACACGCACATCCAAACACATTAAAACACATAAATTTGGAGCCCTGCAGTGTGCAAACTTCTTTTCCTTTCCAGTATCATCAGTGATGATGTCATAGACATTGTGACATCATCAGTGACATCACAATGTGGGACAAAAATTGAACAAACAAACAAACAAACAAACAAACAGAGTCCACTTACTCTATGATTCTATCATCAAAAACAGAAACTGAAGTTTCTTAAGTTTAGGGGCGTTTCTAGGGTCTGAAAAGTTTTTTTTTTTCAGATCTGGGGCTATTCATAAAACATTCGGGGCGCCCAGGGGGTACGGTGGCGCAGTGGTAAGCGCTGTCGCCTCACAGCTCGAAGGTTCTGGGTTCGATTCCCACCTGGGACGCTGTGAACGCTGAAGGAATGCGTGCCCGTCCGCATGTCCTCGAGTGCCCACCGCCCGGGTGGGGTCATCAAAAGGGCCTTTCTGTGTGGAGTTTGCATGTTCTCCCCGTGCCTCCCGGGGGTTTCCTTCATATAGGAACCCCCTTCACCAAAACATGCAATATCCTGGTTGCTAATGTGGTTCCTCCTCTGGTCGTCAAGGGTGCCTGTTCAGAGGGAGGGGAACTGGTTGGAATAGTGTGATCCTCCCACGTGCTATGTCCTACCGGTGAAGCTTCCCCCTGTCAGGTGAAAAGAGGCGTCTGGCTAACTGCCCATGTCTCGGAGGAAGCATGGAGTCAATTTCGGCTCTCCCCAGATCGGCAGAGGGTGGAGCAGCAACCAGGATAAATAAATAAGATAGCACTAATGGGGGATACAAATGGGATAACAAATCGGGGGAGGGGGGAATCCGGGGCGCCCAATGTCCAGGCCGAACGACGGCCATGCTGAAGTTTTTTAAATGGATCCGAAAGTGGTGCCGCACGTAAATTCAGCTCGAGCAGAAGCCTGGCCATTCACACCAGAACCGGTCACAACCTGTACTACCTGCCTGCCTGCTGCACACAATCGCTCACGGCTCACGGCACAGACCAGATGCTGAAACTATCACTGCAGGCCGCGAGCCACCCATGCCGCGGCCGGTGTGACCGGCCAATCGGTTAACAAGGATGCCGAAATGAAACTGCCTGCGCGTCGCTTCAGCGTCCGGTGTGTTTGCACGCTTAGCAAACAATGATGTGCTGAACTTTTATGCCAGCAACCCTTTCATAAGAGTAGTACTCTGATCCAGGGCCCGGGACAACTGCACGTGTTGCCCCCCCCCTGTTGGTGGCCCTGGCTGGGATGATGGTGTCGGAGGCTAAAGTCCACATGGACCTGGCGTATCGGTTCCTGCAGTGTCCAGGTGCGTTAGGATGGAGTGGAGGGCCATGTTTATAGCATTGTCTACAGTAGTCATTCATGTCATCGTCATTACACACGCACGCACACACACACACACACACACGCACGCACGCGAGGACGCGCGCACGCACGCACGCACGCACGCACACACACACACACACACACACACACACACACCTCACTCGCCTTCTTGGTTCCATGCCAAACCCCACCCCCTCTGTCAGTCTCTCCCTCCCTCCATCCATCTCTATCTCCCCATCTCTCTGTCTCCCCACCCCCTCCCCCCCTCACTCCCCTCCGTCCCTCCCTCCTCTCTCTCTCTCTCTCTCTCTCTCTCTCTCTCTCTCTCTCACACACACACACACACACACACACACACACACACACACACACACCTCACTCTCCTTCTTGGTTCCATGCCAAACCCCACCCCCTCTGTCTGTCTCTCTGTCTCTCTCCCTCCCTCCATCCATCTCTCTCTCTCCCCCTCCCTCCCTCTCTCTCTCCCTCTTTCTCTCTCTCCCCTCCCTCCCTCCCTCTCTCTCTCCCTCTCTCTCTCCCCTCCCTCCCTCCCTCTCTCTCTCCCTCTCTCTCTCCCCTCCCTCCCTCCCTATCTCCCTCTCCCCTCCCTCTCTCTCCATCTCCCCTCCCTCCCTCTCTCTCTCTCTCTCCCCTCCCTCCCCCCCCCTCCTTAAGTTGTCACTTAAGAGCTGCTGCGTTATGTCGAGAACATGGCGGCGGTGGGCGTGCCCGTACGTGAGTGACGTCAATCCAATAAGGCCTATAGTGCCACTATTTTAAAATGTGAAATACTGTAGTTTCAAAACAAAATTACCTTGTTAAACTTTGACACAAAGTAGTCTGTGATAAATAGCAGAATAGGTTTCATCCGAGTATTTGTCAAAATAATTCATACATTATACTTTTTTTTGGGGGGGTGGGTCAAAAGTGAGTTGGGCTCAGGCAAAGAGCATGGAAGGAAAGAGACGAAACTCCGGCCATTTTTGGAAACAGAATGCGCCTCGCAGTGGTCAGCTGCGGTAGCGCGGGCCCCTATAATCAGCCTCTCTAAACAGTAACTCAACGGGAGAACACTAAATTTCGTGGATTCACATCTTTTCTGGGCGTACTGTAAATCTTGATTGAAGTGGTGTAGTGCAGGGATGTAAAACAACAACCATATTGTGGAAACTAAGCAAAATTTTTCTTTTTTTTCTTTTAGTTTTTTCAAGATAAATAGTAAATGCAAAGGACCCGAGGTTAAAACCACGGCAACACACTTCTGACGGAGTGGACGACAGCCGCATTAGCTATTTATCTTGAAAAAACTAAACAAAGAAAACGAAACATTTTGCTTAGTTTCCACAATATGGTTGTTGTTTTACATCCCTGCACTACACCACTTCAGTCAAGATTTGCAGTAGCCTACGCCCAGAAAAGATGTGAATCCACGAAATTTAGAGTGTTCTCCCGTTGAGTTACTGTTTAGAGAGGCTGATTATAGGGGCCCGCGCTACCGCAGCTGACCACTGCGAGCCTGTGCGAGGTTCTTTTGGCGCTGTCACGCTTCCAAAAATAAAAAATGGCGGAGGCTGCTGGGCGCTGATGTTGCAATGGGGCAATATGGAGCTTTCAGTTCTTTCCATAAAAGTTCTTTGGCTCAGGTCAATGAGGCCTAGGCCATAAATAACAAACAGCATAGTGAACCTACCTACCCAGTGTCGTTCAGCCAAGGTTCTTATCACAGCCGAGATGATCGATAAGTCCTTTCCAGGTGTTCTCACGTTGTGTTACCCTCTCAGCCCAACACATCACAGCATGTCATCTGTAAAGAGGTCATATACAAAGTGAGTTTTGTCTGTTGCCTGAAACTACTGAGTATGAAAAGGGAAATGGAAAGAGAAGCCTGAAGGGGTTTCCACCTCTGTTTCACACTTCACTGCTACTACCCAACCGCGCTAACCAACACTTTTTTAATAGTCAGAAATGTTTCCTACCTGACTTGAGATACGACCGAGACAAGAGAGTCGGGTTTTGGAAAGGAAACGAGTCCTCATCACTCTGACTAGTCATGAATGAATAATAAGCCCCATATTATTCAGTTTTCATTCTTTTATTTTGGCTCAGGATCAGAATAACATTAATTGTAATGTTTTTCCAAATAAATGTAGACTATATTGATTGGATGAATCTGAAGAGTTACGTCCTCACTGCATGGCAGAACAATTCAAATGCTGTAAACTGTTCCGAACGATTCGAATAATGGATTAGTGAAGAGAGCCAATCAGAATCGAGTAGTTATGAAGCGTCTGAAAAGGCCTGGAAAAACAAATGGATTTTGGAAAATGGAGCAACTTTATATAGAAGCACTCAAAACGTATTGTCCATTAAACATCTATAAAGTTCAGAGAAACCTTTAACTCTTATCTAACCAGGCAAATTAGGAACTCATTTTGTATTGACAGCAGCTGAGGGGAACTGCATAGTTTCCCAGTACTAGCCTGGGTGAACCCAGCCTTCAACATGACGTCACAGACTCTGCCTGTAACATAAGTTTCTCATGTTTCTTTGTGACTGATAGTACATAGAGGTCACTCACGTGGAGGCTGGGTTTACCCAGGCTATCAGTACTACATCACCATGTAGACTTTCTGGTCACTGATTATAAATATCATATTTTATTACTAAGCCAATGTGCATAAATAAAATCCCCACACTGCATACAGCAGCTGATTCATCTCCCTGTGTGTCATGGCAGAGTGACAGCAAAGACAAAACATGACAGCCACCATGAGCCGTACAGTTTGGACGTTTTGTAGTCCAGCAGCACAATGAACTAAGACTGTCCGAGGCCACGGGTCTTTATCAATGAATAGTTAAAAAAAACATATTCTTCACAGTCTGGATTCATAGTTACACTCATCATGCTTTAGTTTGACAACTTTATACAAAAGAACTGATCACAGCAATTGCTTCACCCCAAACATACTGATGAGAATACCAAAGGAGAGAGTCGAGTCAGGTTTATTTGTAGGCTATAACCCTAATTCACAAGCATGTCTCAGAAGACTTTACAGAGAATGTGTCCAACAGCTAATTCTAGCTAAACACAATCAATCAACAGAATTGAAGGTTATGAAGCATATAGCATGAGAAGAGAGAGAGAAAAGAAGAGGGAGAAGAGAGGAGAAAACTCTCTAACCTACACTCTCTAACCTACCCTATATAGCGGCTATCAGGAGATTAACTAGAAATTACCAATCACAACGGGAGAGAGGGTTAAAAATAGGAGACTCCCGCGAAAATCAGGAGTGTTGGCAAGTATGATCGCCAATGTGTGGCCCTTCGCTTACTTGATGTAAGTCAGTATATGGCCCTCTGGGAAAAAAAACGGTTGCCCACCCTTGCTATAGCCTGAACTACCTAGCATCCAAATAATCTTATCTAATATATACAGCCTATATACCGTAATCCTATAATTAAGCAATATACATGTAGCATGAGAGCCAGTGTGTTGTGGCATATATATCCCGCTGATCAGCTGTTATCCCACGAGGCCGCAGGCCGAGTGGGATAACTGCTGAGCAGCGGGATATATGCCACAACACACGCAGCTCGAGTGCTATATTGCTTTTATAAAACGTTTTCCAAGTATGATAATATAATAATAATAATAATACTATAAGTCCGACTGGCATGGCATTCTGATAGAGTCAGTTGAAACACTACTGTAAGGCGGGACCTCTAGCAAGAAGATAGACGTGTGGGTGATTTGATTGGATCGTTCTGGAGACTGAAGTTGACATTGGCCAATCCTGGCGCTTGCTGAGAAGCTGAGAGCTTTCTGCAAAGCCCGACACCAACTAACGTTACGCCTTATTTAGAAATGCGGGGTTAACAGCCTTTTTTTTGCAAAGAAGACATTAGCCCGCGTCTATTCTTGTACAAAACATAATTTTCTGCGAAGTATTAGTAAAGTTATAAGCGAAGATCGATTCACAAGGATCTGACAGCTGTCTCTGCCATTTTGTTTTTTCTACATTGTCATTTGAGGTAACCAAAGCCTTTTAGTAAGAGAGTTGCGCCATCATGCGTCATGGCTCTTCAAATAATAATCAATGGCCATGGGTTATGAGAGTGGTATACGGTATTTATACCATGGCTGTGAACCAATCAGATTGCTTGATTTGAGTTTTATAAACCACTCTAACCCACCCTAACCTTACCCTGAACTAGCAACCCATCCTATGCATCTGCGCGGCGTGACCTGACCACCAGGTCTTGCACGCCATGGTCACCTACAGTATGCACGCAAGGACAATTCATATAGGCTATATATGGCTGAGTCAGAGTGGATAACTCATTACATTAACTTGTGTTAATTGAGTAGCTTTTGATGCACATGCACTTGTGATCATTTTACGGAAGTACGTTTTGTTTAAGTATCATCCTGTACTTCATACTGTACTTCATGGGACCATATCTTAGCACAGTGCAAGAGCGAACTCTCTTCTAGTTTTTAGCACTCAAAATCCGTTTTCTTTCTTTTAGTGACTACTGGGTCACTGAAGCACATCCTTTGATGTACTGTCCCACTGGTAATTGAGAGGAACATAGGGAGAGTGCTAGCCCTTGCCCTTGGACTTGGTGTCAGATATGGACGCATATGTTTTAAATCATCCATGACAAGAGTACACATTTTGCCTCTGCCTCATTAACCTCCAAACTAGACCATCGTAAATTGACAAACAGGAAGAGAAGAGGAGAGGAATCTGGCTATACTTTCTCTGTTCACTTTGTGGCCAAACCCCCCCTGACAGATCGAGGAAATTATACTTACGTGCGCCGTAATGCGTCGTTTCTTTTGCATAGAGCATCTTTGGTAAACAACCACATACCACAAGTGCTATTTGGCACACACCCACCTACACGCACACACACACACCTAAACACACACCTACACACACACACACACACACACACACACACACACAGACGCACTCTCACTCACTCACTCACTCACTCACTCTCACACACACACACACACACACACACACACACACAAACACACACACACACACACACACACACACAATTCATCCTGTTTCTGAGGAAATGAGTGGTGTGGTTTGGAGGCAGAGGAGGAGGCTGGTGAATAAAACAAGTGTCATTTTCTTATAATGAGAAACACCAAAGCATCATCATTATTTGATATGGCTGCAGCCTGTCGTCGTGGTGGCAACGGAACAGGTGCGTTGTCCAAACCCTGGAGTGGAACTTAATCTTCAAGCGCCATGTGAAAAATGTATCAAACACAATCACATTTAACCTATGTAACTTCAGGAAGATCAGGACATCTTTGACAGATAATGCAGCTAGGATGTTTTTGCATTCCATGATCTTTTCACATATTGATTATTGTTTCGTCAACTGGCTCTCACAGGTGCAACAACCCTTAAACCTGTTGAATTGCTTTATTAAAAAAAAAAAAAGCCTTAAAAGTTTTTGTTAAAAAAAAAACATTCTCTTTTCATCATTGTGGCATCCTGGCAAAGCATAACTTTTTAAGCTTTGATCATTTCAAACATTTAAAAATTGCCTGTCTCGTGTATAACGTTACGTTCACACAGGACGCCGAACGTAAGCAGAACTGAAGCTTGAAGGAGGCACAAGCTGAACGTACGCCTTGTTGTTCACACAAGACGCCTTCTCTTTTCCTCTCAGCTCCTCTCAGCGCCTTGAACCCGCCCACAACAACTCCCACTGACTTCATCCCACACGGCTTCACGGCTTCAGCGTCACGCTTGGAAATTCGGCGTCAGGCCTGAGTGATCACTTCGGCGTGGCGTGAGCATGGCTTCGGCACGGCGTCAGCGTGGCACGCGCGCGGGTGGTGTGAACGGCTTCGCCTGTTAACAAGGACGCCAAAATGAAACTTGTGCGTACAGCGTAGGTACAGCTTCGGTTGAGCGTTGCTTCGGCGTCCTGTGTGAACGTGGGCTAAGGTGTTGCATGGCCTTGCGCCTCACCCGCTAAACACATTTATTACGATGAGAGCAGACAGCCGCTCGTCCACCAGGGCCTCTACCACTGTCACTGTGCTGCCTGTTAGTGGCAGTAAACATTGGAACAGCCTACCGCTTAATAAGGGAGTGTCCCACATATCACACTTTTCAAATTCATCTGAAGGGATGCAAGGCTCAAGGCAAAACATATTTGTGATCACTAATCTGACAAGCCGCCTGTACCCCATCCTAACTCTTGACCACTGTGCTGTTGTTTGCTTGGTGTGTGTACTGTGTGTATCTGTACCCCATCCTAACTCTTGACCACTGTGCTGTTGTTTGCTTGGTGTGTGTGTACACTGTGTGTATCTGTACCCCATCCTAACTCTTGACCACTGTGCTGTTGTTTGCTTGGTGTGTGTGTACACTGTGTGTATCTGTACCCCATCCTAACTCTTGACCACTGTGCTGTTGTTTGCTTGATGTGTGTACTGTGTGTATCTGTACTCCATCCTAACTCTTGACCACTGTGCTGTTGTTTGCTTGGTGTGTGTACTGTGTGTATCTGTACTCCATCCTAACTCTTGACCACTGTGCTGTTGTTTGTTTGGTGTGTGTGTACACTGTGTGTATCTGTACCCCATCCTAACTCTTGACCACTGTGCTGTTGTTTGCTTGATGTGTGTACTGTGTGTATCTGTACTCCATCCTAACTCTTGACCACTGTGCTGTTGTTTGCTTGGTGTGTGTACTGTGTGTATCTGTACTCCATCCTAACTCTTGACCACTGTGCTGTTGTTTGTTTGGTGTGTGTGTACACTGTGTGTATCTGTACCCCATCCTAACTCTTGACCACTGTGCTGTTGTTTGCTTGATGTGTGTACTGTGTGTATCTGTACCTCATCCTAACTCTTGACCACTGTGCTGTTGTTTGCTTGATGTACACTGTGTGTATCTGTACCTCATCCTAACTCTTGACCACTGTGCTGTTGTTTGCTTGATGTACACTGTGTGTATCTGTACCTCATCCTAACTCTTGACCACTGTGCTGTTGTTTGCTTGATGTGTGTACTGTGTGTATCTGTACCCCATCCTAACTCTTGACCACTGTGCTGTTGTTTGCTTGATGTGTGTACTGTGTGTATCTGTACCTCATCCTAACTCTTGACCACTGTGCTGTTGTTTGCTTGATGTGTGTACTGTGTGTATCTGTACTCCATCCTAACTCTTGACCACTGTGCTGTTGTTTGCTTGATGTGTGTACTGTGTGTATCTGTACCTCATCCTAACTCTTGACCACTGTGCTGTTGTTTGCTTGATGTGTGTACTGTGTGTATCTGTACCCCATCCTAACTCTTGACCACTGTGCTGTTGTTTGCTTGATGTGTGTACTGTGTGTATCTGTACCCCATCCTAACTCTTGACCACTGTGCTGTTGTTTGCTTGATGTGTGTACTGTGTGCAGGGCCGTAGCTAGCTATGAGGACGGGGAGGTCCGGACCTCCCCTAATATTTCAGCCTGCCAAAAAAAAAAATTTTTTTTTTTTTTTTTTTTTTTTTTTTTTTTTTTTGCAGGCCAGGCCAGGCCACTCACTGAACAGCAGGCCAGGCGCCGCCTACTGGTTTACTAGTGGTTTTATTACTTTATTCAGGTTTAAAGTGGGTGCATCTCATTGTAAAATTGGACTTGGCCCAAATTGGGCTTCAAACGGCCCAAATCAGGCTTCAAACGGCCCAAATCTGGCATTAAACGACCCAAATAGGGCTTCAAACGGCTCAAATCTGGCTTCAAACGGCCCAAATTGGGCTTCAAACGGCCCAAATTGAGCTTCAAACGCCCCAAATTTTTTCACGCGCGTCGGCCCGTATCGGCCTGGCCTGCTTGGTATCTAATGCCCGGCCTGAATTATGATCCCAGTCCGCCCCTGGTGGTGAGTGATGACTGTCTGTCTGCCTGGCGAGATAATTGAAGGTGAGCGAGCTGCGAGACAGTGAGCGAGTGAACGACAGACAGTGAGTGACACTGACAGATTTTTTAGCAACAACCAAGAAAGTAAGTGTCTAGTCTGTCTCTTAAGTAATGTTACCTGTGTGACACGTTGGGATGCTACTGGCTAATCATGCATGATGCCAATTGCCAAGCTCCCGAAGTCAGGTATGCAGGTGGCTATATGCATGGTTTCAGTTTCATGACCCAATAAGTAACAAAAAGAGGTGGTGTAAAGGTAAAAACAACATAATATATTTTATTTTATTTTTCAATCGTTCCTATCAGGAATAAATAAATGTCCCTCTGTATGTTTTTTTTATTATCGATGATGACTTTGTGTGTTGTGTACGGCTTGGGTTGTGTACCTGTGTTTGTAGGTGTCATTTTGATATGAATTTGGCTAAAACAGTTTGTGTTTGTTAGTTACAATTATGTTGACAGGAGAGCTGAGCAGGTGGTGACATGAAAGAGAATATACTGAATAATGACATCACAACAGTATAATCCTAATGTTGATTTAAAATGATATATTACTCTAAATATGGCTTAAAAAGGAAAAAAAAAAAACTCAATTTTTTTTCCGCCTCCCCTTGCTGGACCTCCCCTATTTCGGAACCCTGGCTACGGCCCTGACTGTGTGTATCTGTACCTCATCCTAACTCTTGACCACTGTGCTGTTGTTTGCTTGATGTACACTGTGTGTATCTGTACCTCATCCTAACTCTTGACCACTGTGCTGTTGTTTGCTTGATGTACACTGTGTGTATCTGTACCTCATCCTAACTCTTGACCACTGTGCTGTTGTTTGCTTGATGTACACTGTGTGTATCTGTACCTCATCCTAACTCTTGACCACTGTGCTGTTGTTTGCTTGATGTGTGTACTGTGTGTATCTGTACCCCATCCTAACTCTTGACCACTGTGCTGTTGTTTGCTTGGTGTGTGTATGTGTGTATCTGTGGCATCTCACTTTACATCTGACGCACCACAGATGCACACGTAGTTCATGTATTGGCGTGTTTCCTTTTTATTTCATTTCATTTATTTATTTAATGTGACTCATTGACCATGATCACATGGTATGGAGCACAAACAAAACATACAAAAACAATATACAATGGCACACGGCATGGCTAGAGCATGTCATTTGAACAAAGGCAGGACATTCTTCAAAAAGGCACCTAATTTACACATGACTTTTTGTCTGTCTGATTGTAGTAGCAGAATCAGTTTAAACATAGATGGACGTGTTAAATAATATCTGGGTAAATATAACTGTCTGAAATTCAAAATAATTACATTCTTACATTCAAACAAAACATGATACTCGTCTCCCACACAGTTGTCACTACAGAGATTACAGATCCTCATACTTCTATGCAGTCCTTTATATCTGCCAACAACCTTGGGGATTCTAGTGTTGTTAACCCTAAAGTTACAAATTGCATGTCTATGCCTCTGGTTTACATACAGCAGATAATTTTCAAGTTTAAGTTCTTTTTTGAATTCTACGTACAAGTCACATGATGTCATACTTTTGAGCTCACTTTGCCATTTCTGCATAAACTGATCCTTAAGACTTTGCTCAACAGTTAACTTCAACCAGTCAATGTTATTGCACTGCTGTGTAAGCCAGAGGTAAGACAAGCCACTGTACATTGTCAATGTCCTCTTATGTCATTGACGTCATTGACATACTGTATGCGATATGATACATGTGATGCATTTTACTGTGTTTATTTTAACCGATATGTGGCATATGTGCAGACATGTCTAGCATGTCTAATTTGGTGTCATGTTTTATCCATGTTTTCTTTCTTTCTTTTCTATGTTTATTCTATATTTTAGTAACTGCCCCAGAGACTACCAATGTAAATTAGCCTCTGGCTATAATCTGGCATATTTAAGTTGATTGTAGATGCTCTATAGTTAATAAACAAATAGAATAAAATAAGGAAACTATTTATGTTTCTTATTTCCAGATCAGGTCAGATCAGTTTCTCAGTGTGGTGTGTGTGTGTGTGTGTGTGTGTGTGTGTGTGTGTGTGTGTGTGTGTGTGTGTGTGTGTGTGTGTGTGTGTGTGTGTGTGTGTGTGTGTGTGTGTGTGTGTGTGTGTGTGTGTGTGTGTGTGTGTGTGTGTGTGTGTGCGCGAGAGTGTGCGCGCGTGTGCATGTGTGTGCAGTGCCTGTGAGTGAGTGGAACATGTCAATTTGTGTGTCTGCACAGTCAGCGCCCAGATGCAGAGATAACTAGGAATTAAAAACACCACAAACTTGAAAACAACCCCACCCTCCATGTTTCCACCCCTCTCCGTATCTCTTCCAGATCTATGCCGTGTTCGAAGCAGACCGGCTGGCATGCAGCAGATGATAGGATGCTCATCCATAAGCGACTTGACACTTGACTTGCACTCTAGCTCGAAGATTGGACTTTCCTTGGTCTAATCAATGCGAAAAAGAGTGTTTCATACCCTGGTGCAAAATCATCTGGCGTGTAGCTGTGCTATTTACACCCCCTATTTTTTTTATTTTTTTTTAGCCTTTATTTAAACAGGTAAAAACACGTTGAGACCGAGGTCTCATTTTCAAGTGTGACCTGTTACACAGCTTTGGCACAAGTGCCTGCTTTAGGCTATCATGGCGATGAGATATCTCCATGTCAATGGGAAATATATAATAATCATCATCATCATCATCATCAATGTCATCATCATCATAATCACCATAGATCATGGACATCTCCTCCATATAGCTATATGCCTGGATATTGTCACTGCCAGATAAACAGTTAATCAATGTAATCACTCTATATAAATGGAAACTGACGTTACCTTTCTGAAACACGACAGTATTATTGGGCTGTGTGTCAAAACAGCGACTGTTACACCAGATAGCAACGGAAATACCATGATTTACTTTCAGAATAAAATGCTTCTCACCTTTGGAGAAACAAATAAAAGCATTTAGGATTTTATTTTGAAATCCTTAAGCGGAAGACCTATACTTTTACGTTCTGGCTGCATGGACGCTTGACCAATTTGAAGCTTACCCCAAGAGTTGCTTGGTTTCTTGTTTTCTGGTGACATACCGGTACTCCGTCATTTTGGGTCAATTGGACACAATGTAAAGACAATTTAAAGTAATTACCCGTCGGATTTCAGCCTGTGAGAACTTTTAACATGGATGAAAAGACTTGGGAAGCGCTGACGGTAAGCAATTGGCAAATGCAACTTGCAACACAGAAGCACTGATTCGCTAGCCAGGCTACTGATTCGTCACAACACCAGCTGTTTGTTTATTTTATAGTAACGACTAACGAGTAACGAAGATGCTTTTGGGAAATGTATCGGAGTAAAAGTATAGATTTTATTACGAAAATGTAGTGGAGTAAAAGTAAAAGTTGAAAGAAAAATAAATACTCAAGTAAAGTAGCTACAGATACTCAAAAAAGATACTTAAGTACAGTAACGAAGTAGGCCATTTGCACTTCGTTACTTTACACCACTGTTCCCAGAGATATCCATATAAATACTCTCCTCGTGCTTCACCCCAAATAAAACCTCTAGAGCCCTATGAATTCGTACGGTGCTATCGTTTGCGCTGCATTTGTGCGCCTCTTATTGCTATCTTCCCAGCGTCTTAAGCGCTATTGTCTGCCTCCACCGTCCAGTTTTACGCTGGGATGACACAGGTGTAGGCGTGGCCCAGGCGTGTCGGTGGGCCTCTAGCCTATCATGTGTCTCGTGTAAGTGTCATTTAGCGCTCTGGGGAAGATACCGTCGGTATGTTCCGAGCGCAAAGAGAGGTTTGGGCGTTGCCCGTTCCAAAATAGGCGTTCCAGCGCAATGTGTTAGAAAAAGGGGCCTTGGGTGCTCTCAATTTTAACGCCAGCAAATATCTGGTCTTAGCGCAAACAACCCCACTGAGCGCAGACTGCATTCTCCGGCACAGTGCAGGAAATCCTCGCTTGGATAGGCCCATTACGCACGGCTCGCGCCCGGACACACTTCCCTCCTCAGAATGCCATGTTGATTTTCAACTAACCTACACTGCAGAAAAAAACACACCTTGATTTAACAATGAGATCAATTTAGCTAAGGGACCATTCGTTATTTAGGGAAGGGTCCACTGGAGGAAAATAGGGGAGGGTCATCTTGTTTTAAATTTAGTCTGCGGGATGGTACACTCTCTTTAATTTGAGTCCAGGGGAGGGGTATACAATTTAAATATATAAACTTTTTTTTTTTTTTATGTTTGCTTTTCGGACTTCAACAACTACTGAGTTGTTTCATTTATAGAAATGATAGAGGTCCGCACACTGTATAATGCTCCCGAAGTGGATTTATTAAAAGCACAACGTTTCGGACGTCACGTCCTTCATCAAGGTGCTAAAGGACGTGACGTCCGAAACGTTGTGCTTTTAATAAATCCACTTCGGGAGCATTATACAGTCTGCGGACCTCTATCATTTTTCTTAAGTTATCTCATTTGGTCCAGCACCTGTCTACTAGGATGTGCGCGCATTCCACTTTTTTCTTGTTTCATTTATACCCCTCCTGTCCAAACTGTAGTGTTTGGTATGTCCCGGTGCATTGTTTCTCTTTGGCGGTCCTATCTGTCGATCTTTGTGCTTGGCCTATCCAGACAGTCCAGCGCAAATAACCCACTAGAACAAAGTCGAGCAAACAAACAGACATGGCATCACAAAATATATATGGGCTCTACCAGTCAGTCACAGTAGAACCGAGTTACGGCTGTCACTCATCTCCGAAATTACGTTAAGTCTGCGAGGGATATTTATACCACCAGGATGACATATATGTTTCACATAGGGTTGTAGTGACCGAAGGAGGCGGTTGCTCTGATTGGTGACAGTGAGCGCAGGAGTGGTTAAAAGTAAGATCTCTGTGTCAGTCTGCATTCGTCCACGCAAGCTCGCCACAATATTGTTTGGGGAGGGTCAATCATATTTTTCAAATCACTTGGGGAGGGTCAAGGAAAAATATATTTTGATCAGGGGAAGGGCACAGCTTTTTATTTCAGAGCACACCAAATCCCTCCAGTGACCCCCCCTTCTAAATACCGAACGGTCCCTAAAAGCCGGCTAACACAAGCGGCTAATGCTAGCTTGCATCCGTTAAAACCACTGATGTATTAAAATAACCGATAACGTAGCTGGAGTAACTAATAAAACACATATTTTCTGAACTTACTTCAGTCCCCAACCAACGTTATATTACTTCCTCGTGCACCTTTCTCAAAACAATATCCTTTTTATTGCGGTCCATCGATATGTCTGCCTGGTAGACAGATCAAGCAGTATCTTCCTTCTGTTTTACCAAGCAGTGTCTTCTCTATGTAAACTGGATCTGCAGTATAAGGTGAAGAGCCTGTCCAGCCAATGACGGCTTGAGACTGGCTGCCACAGCTGTCAATCATTCCTTTTTATATGTCAAATAAATAATTAAAAACAAACTGATCAGAAAAATGACCACTTGCACAGGCATTAGCGTGATAAGGACTATCTAAAATGATACAAACCACCTTTGGGAAAAAAAATTCTGGCGTGCTGTTTCGGTTGTCCATTTCCCCATCCACTAACATGGGGAGGTGGGCCTTGTTACCTATACTGGGTACAGCCGCCAGAGCGGCAATCTAACATGCAGCGGCTTCACTGAACGGGACCGGAGGCGGCGTCCATCTTTTCTATGTCGATAGAGAGCGCAGCTCCATGGAATGCCCCCCCCCTCTATCTATTTCTCTCTCTTTCTCCTCCTCTCCTCCGCTCCATTCCTCTATCTTGTCATCAAGGCTCTGACCAAACAAACGCTCTCCGTCACTCCTTCCCTCTCCCTCTTCTTCACAAGTCATCCTTGTCAAATTTATTTGAGGTAAACCTCAATGATTCTTTGGGATTAAGGTTTTAATTAAATAAATTACATTTCGTTCTTTAAACTGTCCCGACTCTCCAAAATGGAATATTAGTTCAACGTGCCACAATATATCTCAGCAAATTGATAGTGCAGTGGTAAAGTAATGTGCTGCCACACGCCAGAAACCTGGCTTCAAATCCTGGTTGGGGCAATACTTCTTTTTTTTATGTGGATAAAATCAAGGGGGAATAATCAGTAGATCTCGGCAAACTTATTTAAATAACTTTTGACAGATTTGTGTAGCTCTAATGGTAATGAGTAGAATCAATAAGAAACAAGGCTAAGTCGAAACCTAGCATATGGCCAGTGCAGAAAAGCATTGACGAGCCTGTTGGTTGTAGCAGTTAATGTCAGTTAATGTCATCATGTCAGCGCATGCTGTAGTATGTATATTTGAAACATAGAATCCTGGCTCCCCCTGGCCAGTGACACTTAATGTAGGAATAGACTAGGTGACAACCAAGTATAGTTTGGTGACAAGCTGGAGAGACAGTTGACGGTCGGAGAGATGGCATCCGGTACGGGATGGGTTTTAGCACCCCAGCCTGGCTGTCTTGTGAGGGAGAAATCCACAAACGCTACGGATCAGCCTCCTGAAAATCTGCGTAAAGATCGGCGCGGCCTGGGGTCCTTCAGGCTAGAGCGAGGTGCTCGGCGCAGGCGAATGACGTGCAGCGCACAGGCCTTCTTGAGGCATCCTCCCTGCCCATGGTACGGCATGGTAGGATTGCCTTCTTCCACGGGAGGTTCTGGTGAGACGAAGGAGGTGCCCGGCCTGGAGTCACCCCACAGGGCCTTAGACCTCCATGCACCGAAGGGTCTTTCAATACTGCGGTGTAGCACTAGCTCTATTGCAGCGGATTGGGCGTGATCAACCCTTCCGCGGGCAACGTTGCAGACAGAGTAGGAAGGCTGGTCCGTGAGCGGCTGCTTCTGGGACGCGGGTTGGGGTCGTAATCGGCCTCGGCTGGGTCTACTGGGCGAGGGTGTATGATGTTGACAGACCCGAAACACCCCACGACCCAGTTAACATCACTGATGACGCGTCCCAGCGTAGTATGTATATTTGAAACATGGAGGGCTGTCGGTGGCAAAAGTATGAAGGATATAATGGAAAATCAGTATGGTAAGAAAGCCCTAGAAAACAATTATTTAATTATGTACTTGCATTTAATATTTTTTTTATTAGAATACATTCATGTGTGTGTGTGTGTGTGTGTGTGTGTGTGTGTGTGTGTGTGTGTGTGTGTGTGTGTGTGTGTGTGTGTGTGTGTGCATGCGCGTGCGCGTGTGCGCGTGTATTTATTGTGAAATTCTAAAAGATGGGTATTTGTCGCATTAAAAGGACCCCACCCCTCTGTATAGCCTCATGGTGCCTTTTCAACTTCTATTGTTCTAATTACATCTCTCTCAGAGTTAGCAGTATCCCAAAATCATAAGTTCATGATGAAATAGAGGTGCAGGCTTTCAAAAAACCACAAAATAAGTTTTGAGCAGCACAGTTCACATGCTGTAAGACTCGACCATTTCCACCACTGCGAAATTCAAAATACATTTTTGGCCCTGTGCTCTAGAAACATTTAGTTATATTTAAAATTAAAACACATTCTAATCATTTTCTGAGTTGGGGTACAAATACACACATGGGCTATTTACACCCAGGTGTAAATAGTCACATCGGATATTTACACCCAGGTGCAATAGCATCTGCCAAAAAGGATGGAGACACCCTACCCCTCCACGTGAATGTGCACGACTGAGGGTTGAGGGCTAAGAGGTAGGGCCAAGAGGTGAATTGGGATTGGGCCCAAGTCGCAAGTCCCCATCTCTGACACACGCACGCACACGCACGCACGCACACGCACACACGCACGCACACACACAGGAACACACACACACACACACACACACACACACACACACAGGCTCTGATCCAACATCTTAGAATCCTGGAAGCACTTTATGACAGACTTGTTCTGTTAAAAGCGCTTCATGATCAAATTTGACTTCATCTTCATCATCATCATTGCGACTATCACGTAGGCCCATATTCAAGTCTTTGAGATCACAAAAACCTGTTATTCATATAGTGAACCTACAGTACCTCCCCACTGACCTTCTGCAAAGTTACTTATCGCGCTCACAGCCAAGATGACCGATAAGTCCGTTCCATGCCTCTTCAGTCACGTAGGTAGGCCTAGGTAGTGGAAAGGTTTCTGACTATTAAAAAAACGTGGTGGTTAGTGTGGTTTTGCTGACGGTATAGTTCAGGTGGGTACTACCTGTTTCTGCTAAGTGTGAAGCAACACTGGCGGTGGTGTTTTTATCTGGTCTAAGTGTGAATCCACCTCCCTCTTCTCTTTCCCCCCTCCCCCCCCCAAATGTCCATCCCTCTCTGTATCTCATCTCTTGTCATCAGCTCTATATCTTCTTCTGTGTCAGATGAGAAGAAGGAGAAAGCAGTGACAGCTCTTCACTCCCAGCAGCAGCAGCAGCAGCGACTCCCCACCAACCACCAGATCTCCCACCAATCCACCCTGCAGTTTGAGATCTTCATCCCAGACCGCTTTGATGATTTTCTACATGGAGGTGGATAAGACAACCTGTCTGCTGTTCCTCCTTCCTGTTCTGCTTCAAGTTTGCGCCGGCCAAAACCAGGAGTGCCAGAACTGCAGCCGCCCACCTGATGGTTAGTGCTTGATTGATTGATTGATTCATCCATTCATTCATTCATTATTTTATTTTTTAATCAAGCAATCTCGGGCTCAAGATCTTTTTTCACAAGAGACCTGAGAACAACAACAAAAGGTGACAGACTCATCTGCATTGCCTCCCACAGGTCTCAGCTGCTTCTCTGACTACAATAACAACATCACATGTGTGTGGAATAGCACATACGTGTTGGACCGCATCGACATGCGTGCGGACACCGTGTGCACCCTCAACGCCAGCAAGGTGAAGCCAAGACCAAGCCTGTAAGCACCACCGCCATATAAACAACACCGGATAGACAGACAGATAGATACATGCAGAAACATAATAGGTGCTGAAAATGGTTGTTTGGAATGATGCCATTGGAGAACCATTTCTGGTTCCACAAAGAACCTCTCTGCATCCCTTTGCTTAGACACCTGCATTGTGTTTTTGTTCATCTGCCTTTGTACTGTATAGCCTCAGTTGTAATTGCACAGTGTATAGGCTACTATATTGTGAAAGAACCATTTTCGGTTGCAGCTTGCACCTTTATCTTTCTGTGTGTAGCCTATGGCATTCTCTGTGTGCAGCGTGGCATATTAAATGAAATGATTCTCATCTTTTAAAATTGTTTCAGATACCACAACTCCTGTAACCTGCAGCCGTTTGACGACTGCAGACCAGCGCTGAGGAAATGCTCTCTGGTCTTCAGGGGCAGATATGTGAGTCAATACACCTACTCAGTCTAACCCCGAAACACAGCAGCAACCAAACATTATTATTAGTATTAACCTGTCTTCTGTTCTCTTCAGTTCTAACTATGTGAGTCTAACCCCGAAACTCAGCAGCTCATAATAGTAATAAGTTCATAATTTGTTTCAAATTAAAAAGTAAAAAAACTGACTGTGTATTTACCACCAACCATTTATGAGCATGTGTGATGTTTTTCAAAAGATAAATATCCCATTTGAGAAAGAAAATCCTCATACACTGGTATTTTAGTACCAATTAGCTGGTACTGTCATCCAAAAGTAAAAATGTATACGAATAGATCACCACATTTAAAACTCGACAAACAATAGTAAAAAAAAATCAAAGGTCAAATTGAGATAAAGTCTATTTCCCACAGAAAGCTGTGTCTTTTTGTCTGCCATCATGAGGGAAATTGTTGTTGTCTCATATGTCTTTTACAAACTATTTTCTCACAAAAGTCTTTACTTACATTTTTCTCAGGTCTTTTCGAGCTTCTATGTATATTACATTAATGTGAACTGTGAGCCTCTGAACAAAAGCTTGATCAACATCAACTTCAAGCCAGTTTGCCACAGTGAGTATGATGGACCATACACAACCTACTGTGCATATTATATTACATATTACTCCTTACTACTTAATCTCAGGCAGAGTCTGTGAACTATATTTAAAGACTTCAAATAATGTCACGAGCCTAGGTTATACCTGTAGATACAGTGTGCTTATATTTGGAAGCCTGGGACATGTACATAAATGCACCATGAGAGGCCTGCAGATTGCTGGCCTGACAAGAGCAAGAGCCAAACAAACTGTCAAATATTGCTCTGTCTCAGCAATTATCGGCAGTCTAGCAGTGTGGAGAAGGAGGTGCTATGTGTATCCATAAGTGCTCAGTATTAATTGACCCTGATATATTCGTTTACCTGTTTATGAAATGTAATTTGTGGAACCAAATAAAGTATTTAAAATGTGTGTGTGTGTGTGTGTGTGTGTGTGTGTGTGTGTGTGTGTGTGTGTGTGTGTGTGTGTGTGTGTGTGTGTGTGATATTTCAGTAAGGCTGAATACTCCTGTAAAGCCAGCTGTCAACTTCACCACCGTCTCCCTCTCGTCCCCTGAAGTGGAGAACAACCCTTTTCTGTATCTGTACAGCTGGCAACTCCAGTGGAAACAAGAGGCTCAGTCATGGAAGGTGTGTGTGTGTGTGTGTGTGTGTGTGTGTGTGTGTGTGTGTGTGTGTGTGTGTGTGTGTGTGTGTGTGTGTGTGTGTGTGTGTGTGTGTGTGTGTGTGCGTGCGTGCGTGCGTGCGTGCGTGCGTGCGTGCGTGCGTGCGTGCGTGCGTGCGTGCGTGCGTGCGTGCGTGCGTGCGTGTGAGAGAGTTGTGAGTCTGATAGACTGTGGGTAAACATGATCGTTAAATTGAGCTGTCTGGGTGACCCTTGACTTGTGGTTGTAAGAAAATCTTGTCTCTTTCTTTTTCAACTCCAGTCGAGTTTATGTATGAAACAAAACAAAAACAAAAACACTTATGATGTTTGGTAATAGTGAGGTTAGTACAGAGAGCGTTTGTGTGGGACTGTGAGGCAGAAACACAGATAGGAAGATGTTGTTGAACGTCCACATTTCTTTTTTCCACCCCTGGATGCGTCCCAGGATGCCTCTGTGCGGAAGAAAACATGTGATAAGAAATTTGCCTTTTTTCATCCCAGAATGCCTCTGTGTGGAAGAAAGAGTGTGGGATTATTATGAGGAAAAAACAGTTAGAAAGATGTAACATCCACTTTTTTATTTTATTTTTCATCCCTGAATGTTTCTCACATTCCTTCCCAGGATGCCTTTGTGCGGGACAAAGAGTGTCGTAACAGTGACAGTGACAGTGCCTGTCAGACGGAGCTGGACCCAGACTCACTGGAACAAGGGGAGAGGTACGAGGCGCGGGTTCGAGTCCAGATGAGGGCGGATTGTGCAACCTGGAGTGACTGGGGCCCCACTGCATCATGGGTGTCGGCCATCGGGACCACTAAGCCACCACCGACAGGTAAGGCAACGGTTTATATTGTAGATTGCCAAATGCAAACAGGGCCAACTATGTATAGACAGGGGTGTCGTAGTGGAAGAGTGGGAGTGACCCAGAATTGTGTCCTACACCCCTGGGTATAGATTCTAAAATACAGTCAGAGAAACGCAACATCTGGCCAATGCCATTCACTTCCCGGTCAGGTTCATGGGTTCAACTTTGTCCCACAGTGATGCTGAGCATTCTGGGTTTTGTTTTATGTCTTCATTTGCTGTTGTATTCATGGTGGATGAACACAGAGTAACAGATACTGTGAACTCAAATGATGTTATCACACTGGGAGTAAACTTCACACAGCTATAATGGCAGCAAGAGGCAACTGTATGAAAAAACCCAGATATCCTGATCTGCAATGTGACATCAGTGAACTGCACACGGCACGCTCTGCCATCTGGTCTGCGATGCTTTATACGAGTGGTTCCCAAACTGGGGTACGCGTACCCATGTGGAATGAATGTGTTAATTAATGTGCATTGTCCCTTTTTTAAATAAATAAACATTCAAATATTCAAAACTGGAATGGTTGAAGAGACACATGTTCCCCGCTCGTATGCGTAAAGTCAGCGAGTGCAAACCGCAGGACCATAACAGCAATATACATTGAGAACGACAAATCCCCCCAATATTTAAGCCTGATAAAATGTGTCCCCCCCCTCCCAATAAATTGATGTAAAAAAAATAAGAAAACATATTTACTGCGCGATACTGTTCATGGCGCTCCTAGGGGTGAACAGAGCAAGGAACTAACCATTCTACTAACACAGGAATTGATGTAATGGGTATATATACCACTCCCATAACATGTGTGTATCACTTAGGGTGTCGAGTCATAGTCTATTTTTAATTTGTCTTTATTGAATGTTTCAAAACTGTATGTTTAAATAAGAATAGGCGAATTATTATTTCCACCCACAACTCATTTAATTTGGTTATTAGTTACTTTCATGTAAAAAGTTTGGAAGGAACATGCTGCATCCTGGGAGAAATATGCAAATGAATTTGTCCAATGTGGTCCAATGACATTAGCTAGTCAGCAACTAACAAATCAACACAAGGTAGCAGTTTAAACTTTACATATCAATAAGGATAGCAACTAACAATAGCCATCAAGAAAATCACAGCAGCTCACAGTATGAATGAATGAACTGCCCCTAATCAGACACACAGACTGGTGCACATTTTCCAACATACTGTAACTAACAAGACCAACATCAGGACATCCAGACAAGTTCTGACAGAGAGCAATGTCATTGGACCACATTGGACAAATGCATTTGCATATTTCTCCCAGGATGCAGTGTGTTCCTTCAAAACTTTTTACATGAAAGTATCTAATTAACCAAATTAAATGAGTTGTGGGTGGAAATAATAATTTGCCTATTCTTATTTAAACATACAGTTTTGAAACATTCAATAAAGACAAATTAAAAATAGACTATGACTCGACACCCTAAGTGATACACACATGTTATGGGAGTGGTATATACTGTATACCATTAGGGTTGTCCTACAACCCAGGTTTTACGAGTGAGAACGAGAGCTCTCACTAGTGCCTTAAACGCTGCAACGCAGCCCTATGGAAGACTGTTATTTTGCTCCAAAATTACTTTTCATTCAAACCTGACCACCCACCCGTAGGTGGCGTGGTACCCCCTGGGACTGACACGGATCCACGTGACTACGTCACGTCCTGCCAGCCCAGGGAATAATCACTCTAATTTCTTCCAGCCCGCTGAGATCCGACGCACCCCGTGACGCATCGACACAGCAAGGCTGGGTAGTGAGAGCTCTCGTTCTCACTCGTAAAACCTGGGTTGTAGGACAACCCTAATGTTTTACTTCGTTTCGAACTCAAGCTCTCACTAGTGCCTCCATTCAACCGACCTTGCTGCCGGGAGCACCCCACAGGGCGACCCGAAAGGCACCGGTGAACCACGGCCATATGGCAACGTTTATGCCTAACCGTCTGACATATTAGAGTGGCAACGATACTACTTTCTTGCCACCGACAGCACCGCGTGCGCGAACTGCGCACCGGACACGTCGAGACTGTAGTCCCTGACAAAAGTGTGATGAGAGGACCATGAGGCCGCGGCACACATGTCCTCCACCGACACACCGCGCAACAACGCAGAGGATGTCGCAACACCTCGCGTAGAAAGCGCCTTGATACCCTCCTGGGGAACCTTGCCCACGGCAGAGTATGCCAACGCGATCGCCTCCACTATCCAGTGTGATAAGCGATCCTTGGAAAGGGGTCCGCCCTGGGCCCTTTGCCCAAAGCAAACCAACAGCTGATCTGTAATGCGTAAAGAACGCGTCCTGGCCACATAGGCCGAGAGCGCCCTTACGGGGCACAGCATGAGCAAACGTCTCTCCTCGCCCGTCTCTAACTGAACGGCGGGGGACAGAATGCTGATAAGTCTATGACCATAGACCTAAAGCTGACATTAATAATCTTAGGTTGGTACGCCGGGTTAGGTCGCAACGTAACCCTGCGCCCATCATTACCACACAGGCCTGCTGCACCGAGAGGGCAATCAGGTCACCAACTCTCTTTCCTGACGACAAGGCCAGCAGCAGCGCGGTCTTTAAAGACAGAACCCTTAAATCGGCGGAGTCCAAGGGCTCAAACGGATGACCCGTTAGCCCGTCCAGCACCGTAACCAGGTCCGATTTGGGGAAAAAACGCACCGCAACGGCGGGCGCAGTTTACGCGCCCCCTTCATGAAGCGCAAGACCAAAGGGTACGCCCCCACGGGGCTCCCTTCAATTCCCTTATGGCAAGCAGAATTGCGGCTACGTACACCTTAAACGACTGCGGGGACTGACCCGCGTCAATCAGGCTCTGAAGGAAACAGAGAACTGGTCGCACACTGCAGTTCACTGGATCCACGCCCTTACTTGCTGCATAGTGCATCCCACATTATCAGGCAAGCCCTGGGCTAGCAACTGGTCCGGTTCAGGAGCCAGACCGCTAGCTTCCACGTGCCTGGGGAGGGGTGGAACACCTCCCCCTCCGCCTGGGATAGGAGATCGGCCCGTACCGGCAATGCCCAGGGCGGATCTTGCGCCAGGGAGACCAGGTCCGCAAACCATGTCTGCCTGTGCCAAACAGACTAAAACGAGCCGGAGGCGCTGTTCCCTCACCCTGTCCAACACCTGACGGATCAGGGGGGGTCGGGGGAAACGCATAGAGCCCCTCCCTCGGCCACGCGTGCGCTTTTAGCGCGTCATGACCTAACGGGGGCTGTCCTCCTGGATCGAGAACCACAGTGGGCAGTGTGTCGCGCGCCGCGATGCGAGAGATCGACGCAGGCGCGACCAACCCTGGCCCAAACCTGTTCCATCACCCGAGGGTGGAGGCACCACTCCGTATAACGGGGATTGCCTCGAGACAGCAGGCCGGTCGTAACTCCGCCGTCCCGGCAGATAGACCGCTGACACTGAAAGGAGACGGGGAAACACCCACAGGTGAATCCCCGCTATGGTTCAGCGCCCCCGACCGCACAACGCCCTGTTTGTTCAGGTGGGCGATCGCTGCCCTATTGTCCGAGCGAATCAGCACATGGTGCCCATGTGTGAGCCGCTGGAAGTGTTACCTCCGCAGGCCGGGGGGACTGCGGAGGCAACGTTCTCTTTCGAGTCTGGCCGCACGCGGACTTGTCCGGCAGTGCGGTCCCCAAGAGAGCTCCCAACCAACAATGGGCCCACGGCGCCATTGATCGTGGGCTTGTCCTGAGGCAGAGCCCGGCGAATCGCCTTCAGCTCTAGCACGTTTATGTGGCAAGCTCCTGAGCCTCCCACCGGCCGTTCACCGAAAAATGCCCGCAAATTGCACCCCCTCCCCAGAGGGAGGCGTCTGTGCGAATTACCATCCTGAGCGGGACAGGGCCCCACCGAGTACCTCTCGAGAGGTAACGGGGGTCCGCCCATATAGCCAGCGCCTGCCAGGCCTGACCTGTCAGAGGAACCCTGCGATGACGGTCCCCGGCCGAGTCCAGGCGAAGCCTGAGAACCATATTTGGACCACGAGAGCATGTGTAGCCTCCCTAGCGGGAGCACATGCAGTGCTGAGGCCATCAGGCCCAACATTACTGTGCACTGATGCACTGACACCGAGGGCACAGACCTAACGTCCTTGGCTTGCTGTCCGAACCGTGCGCGCCTGTCGCTCTGGCGAAAGGCTCGCAGGAAGTATAGCTCGAGCCCCAGGAAGGTCGCCGCCTGCGCTGGGACGAGGCAACTCTTCTGCCAGTTCACCAAAAACCCTAAGGTTTGCCGGTGATCGGTCACCACCTTGGTATGTTCCGCGGCACAGACCCTCGAGTCGGCCGCTAAGAGAACGTCGTTGAGATATAGGAAGGCGCGGAGGGGAGCCACGGCTGCCTCCACGCACACCGTGAGGGTTCGCGGGCTCAAAGACATGCCGAATGGCAAGCCACAGAACTCGTAAGCCTTCCCCCGGAAGGAGAACCTCAGGTATTTCCTGTGTCTCCTGACCATGTGGACATGGAAGACCACACCTTCCAGATCCCTGGAAGTAAGAAATCCCCCTGTCTCAACTTGAACAGGCGGGGAAGAGAGCATTCGGGATGGGACTTCCTCAGCATCTTGTTGAGACGCCGAAGGTCCAATTTTGGACGCATGGAGCCGTCCATGGCCTCCTCCTCCACGGCCAGATCGGGGGTCCCGTCGAACGTGGGTGGGCAAACTGTAGCGCGTATCCCCTCTGGAGGGTGTGCCGTAATGGGGACGGGGGAACATAGATGCTCCCAGGCATCGAGCCTGTTGGACAAGATGGTCTCTTGTGGCCAACGGAGCGGAACCCGTTCCACCACTCGGATCATACTCTCTCCCTCAATGTCCCCATAGGAGACAGTGAACGGTCATCAAAAGCAGAGAGCATATGAACTGAATCAAGTCTCTCTGCCCGCTTCGCGCTCAGAAAAGAGTATCACCGTCTCATCATCGTGGATAGCGAGACTGAACATTTTAGAAACACATTTCTCAAGTTAGAAACTATAGAAATGATCCCTGAAATATAGTCATGAGCATATTGCTGGGCACCGGGACCTTTCGATCCGGTGCCCTGATGGGGGGCGGGACGTGAGAGGCTACGCCCCCCCCGCCGCATGGACAGTTCCGTAGAAGCTGTGCATGCTGGGGGAGAACTTCTTACGCAAGCTCCGCCTACGCGCTGTTGTATCGAAGTAACCCCCCCCCCCCCCCCCCCCCTGCCGTGCGCCTTTCGCAGGCTGGGGGGACTGCGGAGGTAACGTTCTCTCTCGAGACGCACGTGGACTTGTCCGACAGTGCGGCCCCCCAGGTGAGCTCCCGACCAGCAATGAGCCGTTGGTGCCATTGATGGTGGGCTGTCCTAGGAGCCTCTAGCCGAGGCCAGGCCGTAGCCATGGACCAAGGCGAGCCTTGATGCTGGGTATGAGACCCTGGGCGAGCTCCCGACCGAACTCGGGCCTTGGGCACCGAGGACGGTGGGTCTAAAGCTACAAGCCGCAAGCTGGAACTAAGCCCAGCCTTGGTGAGCCAACCGGTGGGCTTGACCTGGGCGCTGCCAACCGAGGCCAGGCCGTGGCCATGGACCAAGGTGCGCTGTGCCCCCAGCCAGGCTCCCTGCACTTGCAGGGGGCGCCCCAACAAGGGAGTGCGACCCATGGAGAGCTCCCAACCACCCCGGGCCTTGGGCACCAAGGGCGGTGGGCTTGTCCTTAGAGCTACAAGCCAAAGGCTGGCACTGAGCCCAGACCTTGGCGAGCTGTAAGCCCTGCTGGACGCGTAGCGCCAGCAAGGAGCAGTATGTCTATTGTAGCGGAGGTATCTCGCGCCCAATGTACTTAGCACACAGGTACTAACTGCACGGGTGCACGCCAGCTATCTGCAAAATGCTATCGTTCTGTGCTAAACAGTACTAAATATTGCTATCTGCACCTATGCAAGGCAAGCTAGCTTTAACACTTCTTTGAGAGCGGACCTTGGTCCGCTCTAAAGAGCTTAGCTGCGGACAAAACCGAAGGTTCAAGGCGCCTGTGCAGCGTGCTCGTGCCCAAGGCCGAACACGCACTTAACGTGCCGATTCATACTCGGCCAAGTAGTTTTACACACGGCCCATCCCCTCCCTGACCTTCCCTGCTCAGTAGCAAGAGGAAGCAGGAAGCTAACCACTAATAGCAAGCTCCCGCAGGGCGCACCCTAATAGCGGGAGTAATGCTTAAGCAAGCTAGCAAGAAGCACAGGCTAGACAGTACGCAACCCGGAGGCTAGCGAACGTGCGCGTGCAATGGTAACGTAAGCGGCAATAGCCCATCCCGAAGGGGGGGCACCAATACCCACAACCTGTTAACCCGAGAGAACAGACGTGGAAGCCACTAGCTAAGCTAGCATAGCACTGAGAGACAAGCGTGCGCTAACACAAGCCTGCGCACAGGCCGGTGCAGCGCGTCTCTACCCTGAGTAACACGGGGAAGCAAGCGTGACCGCAAGCAAAGGCCAGCGGCCCGCGAAGCTAGTCAATCTCAGAAGAAACTCCTCAGCGGGAGTTGCAATCTAGTAGATGCTAATTGCACGAGGCAAGCAACACTTAGCAGACAAGCAAGCTGGCTAAGATGGCGTAAGTACTGAGAGAAGCGGCCCACACAAGGTGCGGGGCGAGCTCACCTAGCTAGCGAATCGCCCATCTAAAATCTCAGACGCCAGTAAAAGCTACACTACATTTATGTAGGTCCCAGCAACGCCTGTGCGGCGTGCTCCTGCCCTTAGGCATGCACACATCAAATTAATTGTGCCGGTCGTAACCGGTAGCCTCACAGCTAATACAGCACCTAGCTGTTCCCCCCTCTCTCTGTCTAACAGGAAAACGGGGTTACACATCGCTAGATACTGGCTGCAGGAGCAAGCTAGCTAACTAGCTATTTCACTGAAGAGCATGGCTACTAGCTACTACTCTCGCTTAAGGCGCGCCCTACACAGAGGTAGCTGGCGCGAAGAACTTAGCACACAGACACTAACTGCACGTGTGCACGTTAGCTATCTGCCACAATAACCGGGTGCGTTACCCTGTCTGGGGACGCAGCCAGATATGGAGTGCTACAAGGTAGTCCAAGCTAGCTGCACTGAGCAAACTAGCTAACTATCTAACGCGCGCGCTCTAAAGCCGGCGTTCCTAAAGTACCTAGCAACAGAAACAACCGCACGGATGCAGCTAGCTATCTGTGACAACTGTGCTATTTAGCCTGTTGTTCTAGTGCTAACGGTACAAGCTATTCTGCATGTATGCAAACCTAGCTAGAGTTATGAGTGCAGACCTGAGTCATGCGCTCAAGCCTAACAACGTTACCCCGTTTCCGGGGAAACGTTTCACATCGACTGCACGGCGGCAGTCTGACAACAGTTAACTAAGGAAGATACTCTTAGCTTTTTAGATGACTTGTTCCGACGCCGCAGGGTGAAGGGTACAGGGTCGGGTCTCCGAAGCCTGCTTTATCCCGTCCACGCGACCCTCTTGAGGTGGGCAAGTCAGCCGGAACGAGCCTAGTATCTAAAGCTATATAATATAACTCCTCGTTAACCGCGGAGCTTTCACAAAACACGTCTTCACAGCGGGTGGAAGAAAGCGGAAGTGATTATTCCCTGGGCTGGCAGGACGTGACGTAGTCACGTGGATCCGTGTCAGTCCCAGGGGGTACCACGCCACCTACGGATGGGTGGTCAGGTTTTAATGAAAAGTAATTTTGGAGCAAAATAACAGTCTGCGTTGCAGCGTTTAAGGCACTAGTGAGAGCTTGAGTTCGAAACGAAGTAAAACCACTACATCAATTTCCGTGTTAGTAGAATGGTTAGTTCCTTGCTCTGTTCTCCCCTAGGAGCGCCATGAACAGTATCGTGCAGTAAATCTGTTTTCTTATTTTTTTACATCAATGTATTGGGGGGGGAAGACACATTTTATCAGGCTTAAATATTGGGGGGGATTTGTCATCCCTCAATGTATATTGCCGTTATGGCCCTGCGGTTTGCACTCGCTGACTTTACGCATACGAGCGGGGAACATAGGACCCGGGGAACATACAGTAGGACCCTTTTTCGGGAGCGGGGAACATAGGACCCGGGGAACATAGGACCCTTTTTTGGGAGCGGGGAACATAGGACCCGGGGAACATAGAACCCTTTTTAGCAGGAGCGGGGAACATAGAACCCAGGGAGCATAGAACCCAGGGAACATAGGCCTGACCCCACCGTAACAAGCCTGCATCCAGCAAATCATAGCCATACTTTGTCTGTGGAACCAAATGTGTGTGTGTGTGTGTGTGTGTGTGTGTGTGTGTGTGTGTGTGTGTGTGTGTGTGTGTGTGTGTGTGTGTGTGTGTGTGTGTATGTGTGTGTGTGTGTGTGTGTGTGTGTGTGTGTGTGTGTGTGTTTGTGTGTGCGTGCGTGCGCGTGTGTGTGTAGGCCTACAGAAGAAACGCAGGCACATTACCCCAAATGCTTTTACGCATACTCTTATAGGTTATTTCTTATAGCCTCTCTATACAAATGATGATGTGTTAATGCATGCTGGGCTCTATTCTCTACCCAAGCCTTTTTAAGTTTAGACTGTGGCCATTGGTGATCTCCAGTAAACCAATCACATTCTTCCCTTCCAAGCTCCCAATCCGCGGAGCTACTCCAGTCCGGTTGCGGCTGCATGCTGTCATCTATCCATGCCAATTTGGACATCTCAGCGCATCACAGATCATAGCCTAAACACCTCTCCAGCACACATGCTGAAGAAGGGCTGCTGCCCAAACATCTGTGTGGCAATAAAAGTATTCAACTTGGAGTGCTGTCCTCCTTTCTTGATGGCTGTCCTGTAGAGTTCTCAACGGTCCTAAAAAATCTAATCCGACCCAACCCAACCCGCTTGAGACGCATAACGAGATCAACTCGCCCGCCGTTGTCACATATACTCAGCCAGAGACCAAAACAAACAAACAAACAAACAAACAAACAAACAAACAGTTATCAGACCTAGGACATTATAAAAAGTGTGCAATTAATGCTGCCCCAGCTCAAATAATGGGAATGGTATGTATGTGTGTTACTGCCATAAATGATTTTCAGCTTTCATGCTGTTATGGACGTATGCTTATCCCTTTTCGGGCTCTCTCTCCTGCATCTCTCTTGCATCTCCGCTTCATTTCCCACCAATGTAGCCCGTAATTTTCCCCTTGGCGCACATAAAGACACATGCTTCTGTCACTGTCTGCTTGATGGCGAGAGGGACTTCAGCTGTAGGCTACTCGTGACAAAACCAGACATAGAATTTTCAACAGTTAACTTTTGCAGTAGCTAGGCCTAGGTTACTGGCTATATCCCCGGCGCACTGAATAAGGCCTGGTTTTGAAAAGCGTTAACCGCAAAATTAATGCCGGTTGGGAAGATCACTTTAGGCTGGTATTTAAGGCCGAAACGCCCATTCTAGCCTATTCTGGCACTGCGCCACGCCTCTTCAGCGTAAAGCGCATTTCAGGGCGGAAAAACATGACGGTATCTTCCCGAGTCAAGGTGCTCTTATGCTCGAGCAAAGCTGAGTCTCCGTGAGTCACCGTGCAGACCTCGCGCTGGGGGTGATGCCATTATACTCAGAAAGTGATCAGCATGTATTGTGTGCATTGTACAATGGTGAAAACAGCCCGTGAAAAGTCGCAATGAAATGCTGTGCAGTACTGAGTGCGCTTTCACTCTCAAACGACCGCACATCAGCACATGAAGGACTCACCAAACTTGTTTTTACTGAAAGCCGTTTTTACTACTCAGCCCTGATAGCCTACTACTCTGTGCTGCTTTTAATCTCTCTCAATAATGCTCTCAACACAACACATTTACTTGGTGAAATGACTAAAAACGAACAGTTGCAAATCTAAGTTTATAGCCTACCACATGGGTCAAGAAATGTGGCGAAAACACAGCTCAGTGTTCAGGGTTCAATGGTTTGAATGCGGCCATGTTTGGAGAGAAGCTCGCGCTGTTAGAAAAAAAGTCAGGCACAACGCGAGCGGCCGCTGGAGCTAGCGAATAACCAGCCCAACAAATTTACGTAATTTGACGCGCCCGCCCCTCGCTCCACCCCCGCGCCCTTCACGGCAGGGTGAGCATAATTCAGCCTTCAGGCAGGCGTAAAGCGTATTTTTTGCATTTAAGGCCAGTTTAGCACCTAAGGCCACTTTAAAGGGATACACCACTTTTTTGGAAGTTTAGCTCATTTGCCACATCCCCCCAACATAACCAAGATACACCATGCCTTACCGGCACTGTTCGCTCAGTTTACAGTGAGCTACAGTTGTGAAGTTAGTAATTATCGCCATAGAATGGAGGCTAATGGTACAGCTGTTAAAAATCTGCCAAAACACACATCTCACGGCACCAAAATACATGTTGTGCTTCGGGTACTCACCACACGATGAAATGTTAATCCAAAATGCACATAATCTGTCTTTTTAGAAGGAAAAGAGGTCGGCGGCCATGTTTGGAAAGTAGTGCCGGAGCCATTCTTGGCTTCTGTAGTGCTCTGTTGAGAGGCAGGGGGCCCTATCTTCCAAAAAGTGCAAATTTAGCGTTTGCGCTCGTTTAACGCCGTGTGCAATGCAAATTGGGGGCGGGCACAAGCGCATGCCTGTTATAATTGTACTGGGCATAGGCGTGCCACAGGTCAAAGCAGACGTTTCAGCGCTAAAATGTGGGGATAGATGGCATTATCCTATCGTCAGCCACGCGCAATTACTTTGCGCTAAGAGCTTTGAAAAGGACCTCTTACGCGCAAATACCTCGCTGCGCTGGGAGCACACCTAAATGTCCGTGTAGCGCAGCGCAAAGTAAAATTCCTTTTGGATATGTCATTGCGCACAGCCTTGCCACGCCAGGACATCAAATTTCGCTGCTAAAATTGGGTATTAGCAGATAATTCAGTGAGGCAATCAACTATAACTCACTTTTATCACATCGCAAAGAGGGAAATTAATTGAGAAAACTTGTTGGACAATGGACATAGGCTATTTACCTTCATAACCCGGAGGGTCGTTGGCACCACAGACGATCTGCCAATAAGCTCTCTCTGTCCTCGCGGGGTCCGGGCGCTAGTCCGACCTCCCGCTAGTCCGACCTCCCGCTAGTCCGAACTCCCACTAGTCCGACCTACACTGCCATAAATTCGGCTCTGTCAACCAAGCTTTAATCATATGTAAACCAATGCCATGGGAAGCGCACACAAACAGCCGCAGACAATAGGCGCTGTTTCGCACAACACGCACAGCATGCACACACGTGTGTGTGTGTGTACACACACACACACACACACACACACACACACAGCCCAGCCCAGCCCAACTCAACTACATGTACCTTTTGAGTTAACTCTGTCCCTAAAAATAAAAAACAATAAAAGAAAGCCACCCCCATGTTTTATTATTATTATTATTATTATTATTATTATTATTGTAAGTTATTATTATTACTATTATCTTTGTTGTTGTTCTTATTATATTATTGGTATTGTTATATGGTTATTATTTGTACGTTATTAATAATATTATTATTAATATTATTTTTATTATTGTGTTATTAGTATTATCGTTATCACTATTATTAACATTGTTATTGTTATTATTTTTACGTTATTATTATTATTATTATGTTTTTATTCTTATTATGATTCTTATTATCGTTTATGTCGCGGGTCCACGTGTGTGTGTGTGTATGTAGTTAATAACAATCTGTACATTGCTCGCCATGACCGTGACATTGTGTTGGATGCAATAGCCTACAACAGATTTGACCATCTAGTGGAGCAATATATAATCATCCAAGAATGTTACTTACCAGAATGGTCCAATTATACTTGCAATGCCTTTGCCTGCATCCCCAAACCCGATGTTGTTTATGTTGACAACAGTCAGACAGCACCCTGCCGAACTCATACACAGCGCAAGTGTGTATGCACCTCTCCATGGCACGGAGATCTTATTACGCACACGTTCGGTTTACATCAATCATACTAAATGGCAGCAAATCCAGACAAGATTGCACGTTTTCCTTTGTGAGCTAAAATCTGTATATTGCTGCATGTTCTTGTCTGCATGTTGCATTTGGATTCAACCTAATGTCTACATGTTATGTGTATTGATCTTCAAATTGCGGGGCATTCTGTGCGCAAAATGGAGCACTCATGAAGAAACTGTGCGGCCGTATTGAGAGAATTCTCGCAGCGACAGAGAAGTCCTCTGCAGGTTGTAAAGCTTATTATTATGTTCGTTTATTTAGCCATTAATTGTCATCATTTCAGCATAAATATGGTTAACCTATACCTCAGTTGATTTGCCATTTAAGGAGGAGTATTTAATGGGCAGCTTTCATTTATTTGTCTTAAGACTTTATCGGCATTATCTCAAAGCTCACAACACGCAACAAGGGATTTCTTTCTCAGATAGGCTACAGGTAACACAAGGCTAATATTATTACATTTGCCATTCAGTTTAAAGTAAAGCAAATATTCTCATCTTGTGAAGTAGGCTATAAGTCCGTTCTGAAAGCGAGTTGAATGCCCGCCGCATGTCAATAGCTGTCAACAGCTGCAGTCTCTCTCATCGTTGTCAATATAGACCCGCTTCAGAAAATATAGGCTATAAAGTTTGACTGACTGCACGTCTCATCTCTGGCTTGTTGCAGGTATAGGCAACTTCTTAATTTAGATTATCTTTCAAGTTAAGTCAAATTCAAGTCAAATTTCACGTTCTTGGAGGCAAAGAGACATTTAATGTAGGCCCGCCAGTGTCTTTCTTTAGGCATCATTAAACGGGAATATATGACAAACTCAGTTCTCAAAGTTTGTGAGGAGTTCATTCACTATAATAAAATACGTTTGTTGGACGATTGGATAATAGCTTTTGTTTTTTGTGTTTTATTGTTTAATCTTAATGGGTCTGCAAACCCGAACTTAATTAATGAATTAATTAAAGAAGGAGCAGTGTGCCTGCAGCTCGCTCCCTTTAGACCGCAGTGAATAGCTAAAAAATTATTTGGAAATCAAAAAATGATTTAAAATAAGATTTCGTTTGCTAAAAAATTATACAATATGTTATGTATTTAAGAAATGATTAATCTATCTTTTTTCAATAGGCTACATTTTGACTGGGCCGATAAATATTCTATAAAGCCAGAATTCTGGAATGTCGCCAGCTCAATTGGCCGGCCAGAAAAAATGCTAGTGGAATCCCTGCTCAGGGGTCTGTGTGCAGGTGGGATGAGGCAGTCTTTTAGTCCTGTACATAGTTCTCTCTCTAGCTCTTTTACATTTACCGTGAATTCTCAATGAATCTGTTCATGTCACCATTAGCGGCTATCGGTGCTTGGATGCACGCAGCCGAAAATGATTGATCTACATTTCAGCACTCCTGCTGATGGACAGCGACAGCTGGGAAAGGATGTTCTCCAGACAGTGGAGGAGAGATGCGGCCTGTCTGTGGAATATTGGGTGGTCGAGGGTATAGGTCGGACTAGCGGGAGATCGTAATAGAGAGAGGTCGGAATAGAGAGAGGTCGAACCAGCGGGAGGTCGGAACAGCGACATGGAACCGTCCTCGCACGAGCGAGTACACTCTATTACGCATGGAGAGAATTACAGCATATTGCATGCCTGGCGCAAACAGCCATTGCGAGACGGGAATCTGATTGGTTTTGATTGGTAATGCCCAGCATTGCATGGCCACACCAGGCAATAATTATGTTAAGACCGCCCAAATCCCTATTATAGGTAAGATGTGATGCATCAATATTGTAATTATACTGTTGAATAACAATCGAAAATCTTGCTCGTAGCTGCTTGAACTATAACACAAGCACTTTACCATACTCGACAAACTTTATTTTAACTCAGTCAAAACGTCACGTGCACCATCTCTTTTCACTCAAAACATGTTCTGAACAGAGTACAACCGCTTAGCAGTGTGAAAGAGCGACAACATACAGTACCTGTAAAGGGGAGAATAATCACGAGAGTGATGAGATGTGTTTCCTCTGTGACAGCGTTTTACTGAATGAGGAAATAGACCCCTTCTCCTAGATATGTGGGCAGAGACAAAAGCAATCGATCTCAAGCTAGCTGATTTAGGGTACATTAAAGATCACTGAACTCTTTTTAGCTTAACTTTGAACAAATAAATGATGAAATAAACAACAAATGTATTGAACGCCTTTTAGCATTTTTACCCCTGATAACAGGATATGAATTCTTACTGTTTTTAACCATTTTGACATCTTATAGTTTTTTTTTATGACCATATGATCTTTTAAAACTTTATCACAGTATTTTAAACTTATTACAGATAATGCATTTACTGTTTTTAAAACGTCTAACAGTCCATTAGTGTATTACTATGTATTATTTTCATCGTGTCACACAAACAGATGCGCAAGCGCTGGGATATCGCCTGTCAGAAGATAGGGCCCTAAATCTATTTATCCAATATAATATAATAAAATATATATTACGTCATCTATTTATTATACTGTAGTATTAACACATATAACGTTCCTTCCCCATAACGTTGTTTAAGCATTTCCATAAATTTGCTCATGCCCCCCTAGTGCCTAGCCTGGGTAAACCCAGCCTCCACGTGACCTCTATCTACTGTATGTGCTATCAGTCACAAATCTGGAGGATGGGCCATTCAGAGCGATTTCTGCAGACGGGGAGGGGCGGGTGTACCTCCCTTGATAGACCACTCCATCAGCCAACCAGCTTAGCACACAGAGCACATGCGCAGTGCAACAGATGGCGTCATCACTCAGCGCCCTTTATTATTAGCAAAGAAGCTAACACTACACATTCAGTACTGCTAGCACACGATGGCTACCACCAATGTGAACGATTTTTGCAGGTTTTGCAAGAAAAACCTTCGTTTTATATATAATAAAGATTCATATTTATCTCAGTGGCCTGGACACATTTACGTCCGTGATAGGCTACCGGACGAAATGGTCTGTGCGGTTCTGTGGTGATTAGCTCATGTCTTTTTAGCATTAATTATGATTATGATTTAATTCATTATGGAAGAATTGAGTAGGCTAAATAAACCATACATATGAGAATTACCGTTGACGTTACAGCATTTAATAACATAAATCTTCGTGTACCCGATGCCAGGATATTTCGCCACTTTGTTTTCATCAAGTTCTCTGGACTTGCATACACAAGCTCACAGCGTCCTAACAGGTTAACGTTATAATCTCAGGAGAGATTGAGTAGGCTAAATAAACCATACACATGAGAATTACCATTAACGTTACAGCATTTAATAACGTTAATTTTCGTGTACCCGATGCCAGGATATTTCGCCACTTTGTTTTCATCAAGTTCTCTGGACTTGCATACACAAGCTCACAGCGTCCATGTAAGTCCTCATCTTTATCATTCTCCCCACCGATCTGCAACGCCTTGATTCCCAGATTAGAAGCCTCGCGTATCTGGTCCTCCATTAGCGCATTTAGCGGCGAGACAACAATAACAAATAACAAACTGACAGCTGTTTTCACTTGAATTTCCTCAACGTAGTTGCATAGCCATATAGCTAGCCATATAGCTAGCTCCGTAGCTATGCTCTAGAGAGGCCAAATGCTAATGGCTAGTAGTGCAGCAGCCGCCGCAGCTGTTACACGTCATTGACAAAGACACACTCTCTGATTGGCCGATCACAGCAGGAGCTGATGTTGGCAGTCACGCCATCACTCATTGTGCGATTGAATTCGCCTCGCGCCAGAAATCGCTCTGAATGGCCCAGCGTCCAGACTCTTGTGACTGATAGCACATAGATAGAGGTCACGTGGTGTGTTGATGAGAGATTAAATGTGGTGTCCTTCCTGATTGGCCTGAGGCCTGTACTACAAAGCCAGTTTAGTGGTTTAGCGAGGTAACTTCAGGTTTAAACCTGGTTTGGCCGTACTACAAAGCAAGTTAACTTCTTACCGACATATATTTCCATAGCAACTTATGCTTCACACTTAACCTGGTCCGCAGCAGGTTAAGTTGCAAGGATAAGATTAAACCTTAAATACACTGCCCACGAACCAATCGAATCAGCAGTTTGGAAAAATGGCCAACCCCTTTCTGGACGAGTTTCCCATCTAGGAAGGAGCACGAATTGTAATGTTGAATGAGTAATGTTAATCAATGTTAATGTTAATCAAGGACTAAAGCCTTGCACTTGTTGGCTATTTTAATTAAGCCCTACTTACCACTTTGGAATATGTTTTTATATATTCATTTTTGTGCTCTCAAGTAGCCTAGATAGGCCTACGTTGTTTGATCCCGCTGATCGATTGCAGCTGAATAGTGAGCGGAGAAATATCACTAAACCGGCATAAAAAGGTTACATAAACGTCTCCAAAGCACACGGTGCCGTGTGCGCAACGGAGCTGAGACTGACAAATGGTCATACAGCCTACTACATCTAAGCAATTTAATATGGGATCACCTGCACACAGGCGATCCCATATTAAGATGATTCATATCTAGGCGACTCCTGCATTTTGCAGCTGCAACTGTGTTGCTTTTGGCCTGTATGATGTGATTGAACTTCATATTTCCAGCATCATTATATGAAATATGGAGATATGCGACTCTGCTGACATTACAATAGCCATGTGACCACAAAATAGGCTAGTTTTTATCAATGAAAACTATGCCCGCATCGTCTCAATTCAGTTCAGCAGTTTTCTCTTTAGCTGTTCATAATGTGATTGGCCACAAAATAGGCTATTTTTTATAAATGAAATCTATGCCCGCACGTACCGTATCGATTCAGTTCAGAAGCATTTTTTTTATTGTATTATCATTCTTTTTTTATTGATTAGCCTATAGGAATTATTCAATCAGTCATTGAGCCTAAATGGTCTATACGGATTTTGGACTGAGATAGATCACACATGCTTCCACAAAAAACTGTAGATAGAGAGCTGTAGATAGCCTACGAAACCGCTCTTCAAATAAATTACTTGTGTGGATAAAAGTGGTCACTTTAGACAGTCATTCGGGAACAGTAATAATATCCAACGCAGATTTTTATTTGCGGTTTCATAGAATGAGGAAATAGGCGTGTCTGGCGCTGTAGGAGTTGGAGCGGTCCATATTGCATTGTGATTGGCAGTTGTTAAAAACCACGCCTCTTTTGCGGGCACGAGCTCCAGTGCACGGGCATTTTCATGTGCACGCGCTGTCAGCTTGATTAGAAAAACCTGGTTCGAGTTAACGAGTGCCAATCGACGTTCGTAGTACAAGTTAACTACAATCGAGCTGATCTGGTTTAGACAAACCAGATCAAGGGACAGATCCTGGATCTTCTAATACAACATTCGTAGTACAGGCCTCTGGTCAGGTGACTGGGTTGCTACTGTTTGGCTGTGGCTGATGCCATCCTTCTGCCCCTTGCTCTCATTCACAACAATGGAGGCCACCGTGCTGAACCTAGCTGTGTGTTGTTATATCAGATGTTTTGTTGTGTAAACCTAACATTAGTGGTTCAGAGAACTTTAATCACATAACTTTTGTGTTATGGTAAACTTGTAACTTCGGCAATTTGTATTTTCTGCTGTTTTGTTGTTTAGGTTAGTTCAATCAGGAGAGACTAGTATAAAAGTTTAAAATAACATTTATTGATACAACAAACAAGAATAATGTTTTGCGTATGGCTCCATGATGATTCTCCTCCTGCGATGATCGGGTTGGGGGGGGGGGGGGGGCGAATACAAATCCACTCTGGAGCCATAATGACATTGGTGTTGGCAGGGGAGGAGGTGGGGCAAAAGAACTGGTACACGGGAATAGAGATGCTAACACTTCCTGGTTCTTCACTGCTTTCGCTAATGGGATTTTTGAATGGGTTTTTGGCGCGATGCTTCTAATAAGGTCTCTGGTCAACGCAAGCTTAATCAAACGCGAACCAGTGTTCAGTAGGATAATCTTCACACATGAGGACCACTTTTATGAGTTTTTAAGCTTTTACGTGCCGTTAAAAGGGGCACACATCAACAACAGTCCAGGTTGAGTGGTGATGTAACGGGGAAGCCTATGCGACACTGTGTGTAGTTCTGGATTATCTTAGCACAAGCTTTTTACTTCTAGGGTTCGCATTTACGCTTCAAAACTCATGAAAGTCGTCCTCATGTGTGAAGATTATCTGGCTGAACACTGGTTCGTGTTTGATTAAGCTTGCGTTGCCCAGAGACCATATTTGAAGCATCGCGGCAAAAACCCATTCAAAAATCCCATAGGCAGAAACAGTGAAGAACCAGGAAGTCCGGGACTTCCGCGTTCCAACTACAAAAATACGTCATCCCTGTGGCTCTCTATATGGCAGCAACTGCAGTGACAACTTATCAGTGAGTAGCAAAACCACATAGTAAGAGACGAGAACCTCAAATACTCTCAACCACTTTAGATGATTGGTTCAGTGGCAAAGCAAGGAGATGGCTTAGACCTGTTGGCTATTGATAATGTGGAAGGGTCTGGATAACTGTGATTGGATAGGAAGGAGTATGAATGAGGAGAAATTATTGATAACTGATCGAATAGGGAGAAATGTATATGTAACAGGGCATGGGCTAAGCAGTCTTCCTGATAGAAATTAAGTCTAGATTTCACTTTCCTTTGTTAGGAACAGTTAGGGTTGGGGATTAGATTGTTTTGTTACTTGCAGTGTTATCCCACAGGATTTTAAGTTGTTGTGGTGGGTGGCCCACAGACCCCTCCCCCCTCCCCCCGCTGGGGCATACAGTTTGTCCGGGAGCCAAAAAATTAAATAGGCCTAACTATTTTTTCCTCCTAATTTTGATTATTTATTATATATAATATAATATGTACAACAGTGATGTTCCCTTTAGATGTGGTTGTTTAATACAGAATAGGCACTTTATTTGGATCATTAAATGAATGTGGCAAATGTATGTTTCTCCATGTTTTGTGTAAAGCCATACATGGAATACATGATGGAGAAGAGAACACTTTTCATTTGGACCAAAAAATAAAAAAAATCATTTTTATTTTTGACCAGAGTGAAATGTTATATGGTCTCTGATTCTAAATATAGCTGAATCGCTTGGTTTGACCAAGTAAAACGTTTTTTTACAAGCATTTTACGAAATGGGGAAAATGAATGGCGGATGAAATCCCTTGGTTCGTATGCTGCATTATGTCTGAAGAGGGAGTGACTTTGGCTCTCTAATTAGATCGCATATTTGCACATTCACTCCATTCTTCTAAAAAAGAGAACGTTGTTTCATATGCGGTGAAGGGCTGCTCAGTCTTTACAGTGAGTGTGGTATGGCTGTTAAAAGTTAAAATACCGGTACTTTAAAGGGGGACTAACCCCCGAGATATGTATCAGAACAGTGATTTGAAAATACCTATGAAAAAAACCAAGAAATGACATATACTCTTGTCTATAGTAGACTCTTTGGCTGTGTTAAAGTCAGGATTTTTTTTCGGAAATCGACGCCATTACAGTTTGCCTACCGCCTCGAAAATAATTTATTTGAGAGGGGCAATATCTTTATAAATATCAACAACTAGCCAACGCTGGTGGTCTGTATGGAAACAGCGTTGCTTAAAATGGTTGAAAGTTATATAAATTTGGTAATTCAGTGGCGAACTAGAAATTTAATTATTTTTCTCCATGTGTGTGTATGTGGCGTCTGTACCTATCGCTAGAGCAAAGTGAGGCGAGGCTCGTTACCGCAGCACACCGCACAATAGGACAAACCCCCCACTCTGGGGTAACACAATGCGAGATTTCTCTACGTCATTCCCTCGTCCAACTTGCCATGAAGTCCCTTTTTCATTTTAGTTTGGGGGCTTTTCGTGATTCTTGTTAAAAGTTGTGCAAAAGTTTTCCTCTCAGCGCAGTTGCAGGCTGCGCCTCCTCCCTCCTGCCAGACCCCGGCTGGCGAAACAGCCTCCTGCATGCATGGGGCGCTCTGTAACCTCACGGAGCAACAAACAAACACAGACAGAAATAGCTGGTGTGCGATTTTTCTGCTCAATACAGTCTGAGATTGGGTACAGGATTGAGGGAATCCTGCATCTGTTTGCGAAGGTGCGACTGGACAGGATGCTTTTCACAGACAGGGGCACAGCGTCAGTAGCTGAGTAGCCTGCTATAGTCGGAGCGAGGTGAGTGTCTCTCAGGGCACAGCTGCAGATCTCTCCTCATCCTCCTCCACCCATCAGTCTGTCCAAACTCAATACCGATATAATCTCAGTATGAGATGCAGGGAAATATATTATATTAGCCGATGTGTTTAGAGCAGCGTTGTCACGTCGTAGTATAGCGTTATATTTTACATGTGCGCTAAACTGCGACGAGATTTGTTTGCGGAAATGTCAGACTGTTCCCATGCAAAAGCCCTGATGCTGCTGCTGCGCGCGCCCCCGCGGGTGCATGAGAGCAGACTCTCTCCCGTTTGACTGGCCGGGAGAAATTGCTTCCAAGTCAGACTGATAATATAAACAACATAATTAGAGCTTATCCAGGTAAGATATTAATAATGTAATGACACATTCAGCGATAAACTGTCTACAATGAAGACATGTGTCAAATATGACAACGTGGTGTTCAGTATTTTAAGAGCACAGGGTTTTTGGTTGGGACTGATTTACAGCAACACAATGCCATGTCGTTCCTTTTATGATTATAGTGGCGTTTATTGATAGTATTGTGTTACATAGGAGTTGGTAGGAAAATAACAGGCGATTGTAATCAATTAACAGGTGATTAACAGGTCAAGTGACATCATGGGAATATGCTTGGAGTTGTGAGGAGCCGAAAGGGTACAGGGGGAGTAGGGGAGTAACTATCTTGAAATCCCATAGTCTTTGGTTCATCGTGACGTCACGACGTGTCAAATATCCCATTCATTTGAGGGCAAAAAAAAGCAGTGTTCCACCCTTAGAGGGCGCTTATGCCAGGTATGCTGCTGAAAAATGATACAAATGGTAAAATGGCAACAGTTTGGTCACAAATGTGGAAATTTTGACCAGCATTCTTCACACATCACCCCCAAAGTCATATACTGTATATTGGTTAAAAGCTGAAAAAAAGTGTTTTGGGGGTTAGTTACACTTTAAAATGCTCAGTGCAATGCATGGAGTAGTTGCATCGCTTATGGACCAGGCAGTCAAAGCAAGCATGACTCCTTTCCACAGGAGTAGCTTTTCATATTTATTGGACATTTTCTTATTTTCCCCTATTTAGTCCATGGGCCAAACACAAAAATTGCACATATTGGTACCACTCAAGTGAACAAATTCTAATCATGATTTTTGAACAGGTATATATCCATAGATGATATTTTAGTATGATAGCCTTTGCAGAATGGCAGCTTTGTCACAGTTATCGGCTCATGAAGTTAGCCAGCTAGCCCCTACAATAAATTCGATTCTAGGTGCTGATGCATATCCTATTTTAGGCTCAGGACCTTTACCCATGTTCTATGAGAACATGTTTGACTACCTTTGAAAGGGTAGCTTCTTAGCTTTCATTTTAAGCTCAGTTAATAGTCTGTCTGACAAATAAAGAGGTCACATGGGCTCTCCAAAGTGTCAGTGACATTCATTTTTCCACAGTTTTCGCCTAAATTATAGTCTTTATTTCAGCACTGTGGCATCTAGGAACATTCACAGACACAAACAACAAACACTGGAATACTCATAGGACTATAAGGATTCAGAAAAGGTATAATGTACCCATACTATCCCATCGTGAGGGGTGAATTTGGCCCTTTGAATTTGGTAGAAGAATGCCTTCTCGAGGGAAATGGGCCAGAACCCAAAATGTAAGATATCGGTACCATCCGGGTGGACAAATTCTACTTGTGATTTTTTTTAATTCCTATTCATCCCTAGATTATCTTTTTATATGATAGACCTTGATGACCATGGTAGCTTATTAGTGCTTAACCACCCCTCTTAAATTATGGACTTAGAGGAATTATGGGAAATCATCTTTCTTTCATTATATCCTCTCCCTGGGGTGTCTGGACTACTGACTGTTAATATGAAATGTCTAGATATAGGCATGCTATCCTATGATACTATACATACTATACTATACTAGATAGATATACTATATTGTCTACTAAATTGGCACATTTCTCAGTCAAAAAGAGAGTAAATTGACACGCTTTTCAGTCAAAAATAGTTTTATTTGTGTTACGGTATATGTACAGCTACATTCAAAATGTTTCCAGTCTTTCAACACAATATTAGGACAATCTACCCTTCCTGAGACCATGTCATCCACGAGGGCAACAACATCATCGTCATTCACATCTGAGTCTATCAGCTGTGCAGCAAGCACTTCTTCTTCACTGTGTTGGTTGGCACATGTTTGTAGTTTGCACAGGTTTGCGCATTTCAGACCGTTATTGAGACATGTGCACTCTGGTGGTTTGTACGACCTCACACACTTGCAGGAGAGCAACTGCAAGACGGCACCTGGTGCTGGGGAACCGTGCATCCACTGGATTTCAAGCTGCCCCTCATCATCTGTGGTCCACCCATGGTCCTTAAAGTACAGTCCATTGTTGATATCATGGAAAACTCCTTTGTGAATCCACTCAGTCCAGACCAATATGAGTTTGTCAGCTTGTCAACTGCAACTGTTGCCCCGCCAGATATAGCCAACCTGCATAATTCCAGCCACAACATCCAGCAGTGGAGGAAACTGCTCTACAGCACTGCCAGCAAAGCCAGTCTGATCAAATTCTTGTTTGAGGAATGGAAAGGACCCAAACACACATAGAAACTACACGACAAGGCCTTGTATGTTACCTGTGAGGTAGTCTGCTTCAAAATCAACAAGAACCAATGGGAGGAGGTAACACAGCTCAAATCCTCTCAGGAAGAAGCTGACACCTGCATGCTAATGCATGCTCTCCATGTAGTAGAGTCTGGCTTCAAGGCAGTGATCATCATGGCAGACACAGATGTCCTGCTACTGACTCTGTGTTGGAGCAAGGACATCCCATGCCCAATGTACCAAAAATGTGGAACACAGAACAAGACAATGTTCCTGGACATCACCAAACTATGAAAATCATGCAGGGATAGTATTGCTGGGGCCCTGATTGGCATGCACACGTTCACTGGCTGCAACACTGTCAGCGCATTTGCAGGACACAGAAAAGTGGGCACCCTGAACAGACAGGACATATCAAGAAGCCTTCCTTGAGCTCAGCCGTGCTTGGGATGTCTCTAATGAGCTCTTGCAGAAGCTGCTGGAAATCATGTGCCACATGTATATGTACCCTCTACACACATTACAGATGTCAACCTCCTCCGATACCAACTAACTAGGGGTGTCACAATATATCGTCCCACGAAATTTCGCGATAGTAAAACGTCACGATATGTATCGTTGAGATGAAATCTCATATCGCAAAAAAAAAAAAAAAAAAATCAATTTTCAAAAAATAGACTAAGAAACGTCTTTGTTTGTTGAAGTTCAATGTGTGGAAAGTAGTTCAGTTGAACAAGTCTCTGAAGAGACACATGAAAAGTTATACAGGAGAGAAACCATTCAATTGAGTTTCTGGCAAAACTGTTTACTTGACAGGAAAAACTGAAGATGCATAAAAAATAGATTAAGAAAAGTCTTGTTGTTTGAGTTTGAAGAAAAACTGAAGATGCATAATGAGAATTTATACTGCTGAGAAACCTTTTAGTTCAAAGTAAATCTAAGTGACGGTGTAACTCATTCTATTTCAAGATAAGCCTCATCTCCAATCTCATGTTTTTTCTAGTTGTTATTGTAATAACAATTTCCCACAACAGCATGTTTTGTATTTGTGCATTTCAAATAAAATACTACTTTTCCAGTCATATATTGTCATTATTCAAGTTTAAAAAAATATTGTTAAAATCGTATCGTATCGTATCGTTATCGTGAACCCAGTATCGTGATACGTATCGTATCGTGAACTGAGTGTATCGTGACACCCCTACAACTAACTATAACCACCATTTGAGGATTGGCTATTAATGCATTCCATTCATGCAAACAATCAGACTGCAATCTGTAGACGGTCTCTTCAAACCCAGCCATCTGTACCAAGCCCCAAGGACCATGGGTGGACCACAGACGATGAGGGGCAGCTTGAAATCCAGTGGCTGTGCGGTTGCCCAGCACAAGACCGTTTTGCAGTTGCTCTCCTGCAAGTGTGTGAGGTCGTGCAAACCACCAGAGTGCACAGGTCTCAATAATGGTCTGAAGTGCAGTGCACAAACCTGTGCAAACTACAAAAATGTGCCAACCAGCACACTCAGATGTGAATGACGATGATGGTGTTGCCTTCATGGGTGGCATGGTGTCTCAGGGAGGGTAGATTGTCCTAATATTGTCCTGAAAGACTGGAAACATTTTGAATGTAGCTGTTCATATAATGTAACACAAATAAAACTATTTTTGACTGAGAATCGTGTCAATTTACTCTGTCTTTGACTGAGAAATGTGCCAATTTAGTAGACAAGCATAGTATATACAGTATATCTAGTATAGTATAGTATAGTATGTACAATATCATAGGATAGTTTGCCTATATCTATGTAATATTAACAGTAGTCCAGACACACCCTAGGCAGTGGCGTGCCGTCCATTAGGCGAACTAGGCAAATGCTAAGGGCGCTTGAGCCGTTAGGGGCGCCAGAGAGGGTAATTTTTTTTTTTTTTTTTTTTACAAATACTTTTTCATGATAATAGGCCTACTATTATTTTACAATAGTAGACAAAAAATAAGCAGCACAACGTCTTAAGTCTTTAAATAATAGTGAAATCATTTTTCTAATTCTGCCTTTCTGGCTGCCTGGGCTGCAGCACTTTCACCATGGTCCCTAATCCATACCACCCCAACCCCTGCGTGGCCGTGCCCCCTTCTACCTGCTCGGAGCTTTTTCCCAGAGTGGGGGAAGGGAGCTGGAAGGTGGGTGCTGAGGGTGCTGCAGCACGCCCTAGTGGCAAGAAATGGGATTTCCAGCAAAAATCTTGCCTAGGGCACCAACTTGGTCAGGCACGCCACTGACCCTAGGCAACGGATAATGAAAGAAAGATGATTTCCAGGGAGGGCACTTTCCTGGTTTTGAACGACAGCAGTCCATAATTTAAGAGGGGATAAGCACTAATAAGCTACCAGTCATCAAGTCACAAGTAAAATTTGCCCACCCGGCTGGTACCGATATGTTAAATTTAGGGCTCTGGCTCATTTCCCTTGAGAAAGCATTCTTCTACCTTAATGGCCACATTCACCCCTCACGATTGGATAGTATGGGTACATTATACCTTTTCTGAATCCTTATAGTCCTATGAGTATTCCAGTGTTTGTTGTTTGTGTCTGTGATGTTCCTAGTTGCCACAGTGCTGAAATAAAGACTATAGTTTAGGCGAAAATTGTGGAAAAATGAATGTCACTGACACTTTGAAGAGCCCATGTGACCTCTTTATTTGTGAGACAGACTCACAACTGAGCTCAAATGAAAGCTAAGAAGCTACACTTTAAAATCTTGTCAAACATGTTCTCATAGAACATGAGTAAAGGTCCTGAAAATCTGCATAGATAGGGTATGCATCAGCGCCTAGAATCCAATTTATTGTAAGGGCTGGCTACCTTCATGAGCTGATAACTGTGACAAAGCTACCATTCTGCAAAGGCTATCATACTAAAATATCATCTATGGATATATACCTGTTCAAAAATCATGATTAGAATTTGCCCACTTGAGTGGTACCGATATGTGAAATTTTGGGGTTTGGCCCATGGACTAAATAGTCGGATTTCCATCCACCTGTTTTTATGCGAAATTTCAATTTTCAATTCATAAAAAAAACTGAGTGGAAACGCTGCCTAATTCGCAAAAGCCTCCAAATTTCGCAAAAAAGTTTTCACGCTTGAGGGAGGTGGAAAAGTCGGCTGTATCGATCAAAGAAAAATGCGATAAGTGCAGTGGAAAAAGATTAAGCGATATTCCGTTGTCTCTCCATTCAAAAACCAGGCACTTTGCCTTGATCACTGCAAAACATGACATGTCGTGTAGCCTACACACACACAATAGGGCTACACATGGTAAATCATGGTAAATATGCAGCACACATAAACAGGAGAAGACTGGAATATTATCTTTAAGGCGTCTCACTTCTAGAATTGAATGAAATTGTATTCACTTACTATCTGCTCCGTGGATTATAACATTATGCTTGCCAAGTCACACCTGGTAATCCAGAAATGGCGTTATGGTACCTTTGTCTACTTGTAGATCATCAAGAAACTTTAAATTAATAAGGTATATCGGATCTAGCAGCTGATCATCAGCTCAGACAGCCTCAAACACGAGGTGATTGACAGCTCTATAATTCGCAAAATAGCAGTGGATGGAAACGCGCATTATTTCTCATTTTCTTTTGCCGACTTTCTACAAATTCGATTAAAAGTTGCGATACATTTGGATGGAAACCCAGTGAATGTATGGTTCGGCTGACCATTCTTGTGAGTAGGAAGAGTGCGGAGCACACTTGTGTTGCATTCCGGTTCCCCGCCTAGGCCCTTTCATAACATATGAGAGGAGCCTCTTGGATTTGGCTTAATTTATGTTCTAACCAAAGTGACTTGACTTAATTCACACATCTCTCTCTCTCTCTCATCTCTGTTCAGAGCATGATGATGATGTCAGATTGATGGGAGGAGCCAGCCGCTGTGCTGGTGGACTTGAGGTGAAACGACATGGAGACTGGAGACCAATGGTTGGCTGGACCTCTGAGTGGAACCTCAAGTCAGCAGCTGCAGTGTGTAGACAGCTGGACTGTGGCTCTGCTGTTTCAACAGAAACGAGAGAGAACTCATTAAGTTCTACTTCCAGGCTGCAGATCACCTGCTCAGGTAACACCATCAAGGCCGGATTAACCATAGGGCAACCGGGGCAGGTGCCCCGGGGCCCTCGGGGTGAAGGGGCCCTCCAATTTTTTTTTTTGTCGGGCTCATGTTGGGCTCCACAGAACTATGACACAAATCTAAGACCAATCAGGACAAAATAAAATGTGTTTCCAAGAAGATTAAGTCTGATGATTTAGTCTCATTGGATGCCTGTGGGCAAGTGGTGACCAGGGGCGTGGGAAGTGGGGGTGCTTGTGGTGCTGCGGCACCCTCTGCTGTTTTGTATTGGAAATGTAATGTCAATTATTTTTTCATCATTGTAAAGCCACAGCACAGTGAAGAGGATATTATTGTGAAGATTAGCCTCTTCCTTTTGCTCTCAGAGTGCATCAGATTCATGCATTTTACTTTAAAATGTACAAAATTTCTTTGTCCAGGGGGGGCACAGCCCCCCCTAGAAACCCCCCGGTCAGACTAATATCTTTATCCTGCTGGTGCTACCTCTTTGCAAAGCATGTAATCGCCTATGAGTGAGTGAGAAACTGAATCTCAGAAACGGAATAATAACATAACAGTATAATACTAATGTTAATTTAAAATGAGATATTCCTCTAAATATGGCGAAAAAACATCCAAACATCCGGACGATGGGTAGGGGGGCCCCTGGGAGCTTCAGTGCCCCGGGGCCCCTGGGGGTGTTAATCTGGCTCTGAACACCATCAATGACATCAACTAGACAGTAATGTTTTCAGTCTCTCCCTTCCTCTGTCACAGTGACAGTCAGTGGTTTACATTGGACTGAAGTGTAGTTATCCAGGACAAAAGGAAGTGGGCTTGTTACTGGAAGCTCACTGGTTCAAATCCCCCTCTTTTACTGTGGTGCCCTTCAGGAAGGCAGCTCCCCCTATCTGTCATAGGGGAGCTATTAAAATAATGTATTATGCGTTAGTCAAGGCTGCAGTTTGTCTCTGAGCTTCTTACAAAATTACAAACTACTGTATGTTTCTCTGTTTTTAACAAGAATTCAAAAGCCTCCCTCCCTCCCCCACCCCCCCCCCCCCCACCCCCCCACCCCCCACCCCTCTCTCTCTCTCTCTCTCTCTCTCCAGAGTCTGTGAGGCTGATGAATGGAACTAATCTGTGCTCAGGCAGACTGGAGGTGAAGCCGAACCATACGTGGTCATCTGTGTGTGAAGCTGACTTTGACCAGCAGGATGCAGAGGTGGTCTGTAGGGAGCTTGGGTGTGGGGCTCCTTCAGTCCTCCAGGGGGCGCTCTATGGAGAAGTGGAGGCTCCAATGTGGACCAAAGAGTTCCAGTGTGAAGGCAATGAGTCTGTTCTCCTGGACTGTGGAAGCTCAGGCTCAGCTAGAAACACCTGCTCACCTGGCAAAGCTGTTGGACTCACCTGCTCAGGTAGCAGAGGAGCTGCAGCTTGAATTTGTCTTCAATTATGTTTTAATCAAAGTTACTTGACTTCTTTTACTACTTACTCTCCTGTCTCTGTTCAGCGCCTGATGATGTCAGGTTGGTGGGAGGAGCCAGCCGCTGTG
>NC_139626.1:48094846-48122346 GCF_964638095.1 Poromitra crassiceps
GCCCGTATCGGCCTGGCCTGCTTGGTATCTAATGCCCGGCCTGAATTATGATCCCAGTCCGCCCCTGTGTATCAATGTATCATTGGGGTCTAACCTGTGTCTTTGGTGGATGGTATTGCCCACTCCATTTGCCTGTGTGTGTGTGTGTGTGTGTGTGTGTGTGTGTGTGTGTGTGTGTGTGTGTGTGTGTGTGTGTGTGTGTGTGTGTGTGTGTGTGTGTGTGTGTGTGTGTGTGTGTGTGTGTGTGTGTGTGTGTTGGGTCTTTGGGGATAGTTTTTTGGCTTTCCGGTTTGTATTATGTGAAACTCAATAAAAATAATATTCAAAAACATTTCAAATATCTCTCTCTCTCTCTCTCTCTTTCTCTCTCTCTCTCTCTCTCTCTCTCTCTGTCTCCAGAGTCTGTGAGGCTGATGAATGGAACTAATCTGTGCTCAGGCAGACTGGAGGTGAAGCCTAACCATACGTGGTCATCTGTGTGTGAAGCTGACTTTGACCAGCAGGATGCAGAGGTGGTCTGTAGGGAGCTTGGGTGTGGGGCTCCTTCAGTCCTCCAGGGGGCGCTCTATGGAGAAGTGGAGGCTCCAATGTGGACCAAAGAGTTCCAGTGTGAAGGCAATGAGTCTGTTCTCCTGGACTGTGGAAGCGCAGGCTTAGCTAGAAACACCTGCTCACCTGGCAAAGCTGTAGGACTCACCTGCTCAGGTAGAAGGCGAGCTGCAGCTTGAATTTGGCTTCAATTATGTTCTAATCAAAGTTACTTGACTTATTTTACTACTTACTCTCCTGTCTCTGTTCAGCACCTGATGTCAGGTTGGTGGGAGGAGCCAGCCGCTGTGCTGGTGGACTGGAGGTGAAACACAATGGAGAGTGGAGACCAGTAGATGACAAGTACTGGAACCTGAAGTCAGCAGCTGTAGTGTGTCGACAGCTGGACTGTGGCTCTGCTGTTTTAACAAATATAAAGGATTCCTCACTAAGATCTGTATGGAGGATTATTCCTCGCTGTGATGGGTCTGAGTCTGCACTGAGGGAGTGTGTAGTAGCAACAGAAGACAGTCATAGCTCTTCCAACATGGAGCTGATCTGCTTAGGTAACACTGAACAGTGACATCACATCCTCAGCTGCTTCCACAGTGACAAGCTGCTCTCTGACTCATTACATATGAATGTAGCAGTTCTGTCTTGTACATACTGACAGACAAATCCTGTCGACTTTCAACCATTAGTGTTCATCACTTTGACAAAACAGATTAGGAGAAAACAGTTTCTCACTCTGGAAGGAGGCTTAGGATATCAGTACCATGTATTCTCAAGTCTTCATCTAATTGATCTGTTTACAGATCAGCCAATCATCTCCCCCTCTCACTCCATGGACGTGGTCTCCGAGGCCCAGCAGCAGGGGTTTCAGGTCTTCAGGGGTTCCAGCTTCACCATCAGCTGCTCCATCCAGCCACAGTACCCAGGAGGCTCCTTCCATCTCACCTCCACCGCCTCCAACACGGCTTACAACCAAACCCAGCCAGCTGTCAAAGACTCTGCCCTCGACACAGCACACAACCAAACCCAGCCAGCTGTCAATGACTCTGCCCTCCACACATCACACAACCACACTCAGCCAGCTGTCAATGACTCTGCCCTCCACACAGCACACAACCACACCCAGCCAGCTGTCAATTACTCTGCCCAGTTCCTGTTTCCTGCTGCAGAACACGCCCACCAAGGGATCTACAGCTGTGTTTATCACGTCTATGTTTTCTCTCACAACATCTCCTCTGAGAGCCAGACCATCTCTCTCACTGTCTCAGGTAACCTGAAGGAAAATCTGAAGCTGAATCCAACATGAATATGTGATCAAATTTCATTTCAACACTACATGGCAGTTAATGAGATCATCAGCAGGCTTTACTTTATTCCTGAAAACTTACTTTCTTGATTGTGTGGCCTTTTTTTTCTACCTTCATTTAGTGATTTGAAGGATTTTAGGGCAACATTAACTTTATCTTTAATCTGAACTGTTGTCATGATGTCAGGTGATCTGATGTGATGATTCTGATTTCTGAATCTGTTTCAGACTATCCAACACATGTCATCATCAGAGTTGTCCTGCTGCTGACTGTGGCGTTGCTGGTCACTGCCCTCTGTTTCTACTTCAAGGTAATGAACATTTTTATTTATTTATTACATAGATTATTATTATTATTATTATTTTTGCTAGAAAGAGAGGTGTGATCCAGTAACAGAGATGACTGCTGTCATGTCTCTCCAGATTACCAGCGGGAAGAAGCCAGGAAGAAGAGAGAACATTGAGCTGGATTATTATAACCTTGGTGGTTCCAGTGCTGAAGGAAGAGAGCCTTATTATTCTACCATCGGTGATTCCAGTGCTGAAGGAGGAGAGGAGAACATTGAGCTGGATTGTTATAACTAGGGATGTCCTGATACCACCTTTTTGCTGACCGAGTACGAGTACTGACAGCTGGGTACTTGCCGATACCAAATACCGATACCGAGTATTTAATTAGGGGTCAACAACGTGTTTTTGTTACGCCTTATGGTTAATTAAAAGATCACTTTTCAAGATGGTGGGCTCTATCTCCCCCCTGGCCTTAAATTTGCGTTTATGTCTTGGCCTAGCGCTATTAGTGGGCATGGTCAGGCGCATTCCCTAATTTTTCCTGGGCGCTAAAGCCGGTGCTAACCCATTTAACCACGCCGAAAAAAGCTGCGTGCATTTAGTACGATGCAAGTGTTTTAAGCATTCAACACTTCTACACCGCGGCACAGACTGCCTGCCTGATACAATGGTCACTGTATCACACACGAACCTGACTGCAACGTTACAGAGAGAGGGAGAGAGGAGATCAGATGCAGATTGACTCCAACTAGACACCGGTGAGCAGAGAGGTGTAGTGCTATCTGGAGAAGTGGGGGAACGCACCTACAGTATTTGGGGAAAACCCGCACAGGTCCCAACCCCCCCCCCCCCCCCCCCCGCACGCACACACACTAGCACACACAACTTTTATTGTGTCCTCTATAAACACTGCAGAAGTAGCCCATGACATTTCCAGCTCTGGAACAAATTCGGCCCCAGACCACGTGCGGCATGTGGCAACCGCGGGCGCAGGCATCCCTGGGTTGTGGCTAGATGGGGTCCAGCCAGGGATGGAGTGATGTGAAATTGTGGCAATTGTTATTATTCCATGTAATTTGTGTTACTTCTTGTATAGTGTCATGACGAAAGCATTCCGCTATATATTCAAGTAGCCTGTAATAGAGTGTGTGTGTGTGTGTGTGTGTGTGTGTGTGTGTGTGTGTGTGTGTGTGTGTGTGTGTGTGTGTGTGTGTGTGTGTGTGTGTGTGTGTGTGTGTGTGTGTGTGTGTGTGTGTGTGAGAGAGAGAGAGAGAGAGAGAGAGAGAAATAAGTAATAAGAATAAGTAAATAAGTAATCAGAAAAAATCAGTGTTTACACAAGTTCCAAGGTTATTTGCATTTGTCTATATAATTTTTAACTACAGTGTCCACATTTGTCTGCTTTGTATTTTCATTCATTTATACCAGGGGTGGGCAATTATTTTTTATGGGGGGCCACATGAGAAACCCAGATTGTTGCCGGGGGCCGAACAAATATTGTCATGCCGTAACCCAGGAACTTTGATGATAGAGAGGACCACAAAAACATGTCCTCGCTATCAAAGGGCCAGACGGCGCCGGCGCAAATTTTTTGGGGGGCTTTTGAAGTCAGGTTTAGAGGAATAACTAATTTTAAATTAACAGTTGTGATGTCATCATTCAGTCTTAAACACCAATATTTGATCCTTTTCTCACTCACTCCTATATCACCACCTGCTCTCCCTGCAGGGCTTGAAATTAACTTTTTTGACCACCTGCCAATATGGCTGCTAGATTTTAAAGTTACCAGCCAATTAGAATTTCCACTAGCCAAAATCTTTTTCTTGAAATAAACCAGAATATGAGTGGGTTAATTTAAGCTAAGTATCAGTAAGTGGCCGGGGATTCTCAAAGCCTGTGTTGAGGGTCATACGACCAAAAATGCACCCTTGAAGCTAAAAAAAAATCCAAAACCAACAAGTTAATTATTTACATTTTTACTTCAATGTAGAACAGTCATTTCTTACACATGATATCCTTTTAGTCATAAAGATTTTTGAAAGATATTCCATATTCCAGACTGTAATGTTATAACAGAAGTGGAATATTGGCCAGAATGACACTTGGACACTTATTCAGCGGTATCTTGCATGTTGCGTTCAGGTGCACTGTAAAATATATATATATATTTTTTTTTTTTTTTTTTTTTATTCCAGCACGGGCCACACAGGTGGCGCTCGTGGGCCGCATGTGGCCCGCGGGCCGCCAGTTGCCCAGGTCTGATTTATAGCCTTACTTGTATATATTTCGTTCAACAACCATCAAGCACAATTTTCTCTTTGCACCTTTTAAGTTAATGTTTATACTCTTATGTACAGCTGTTTGTGTTTACACACCTCCTTAGTATATATGTAATTGTAAGCATACTCTTAAGCTAACTTATGTATATTATATTTGAGTGCAATGTTACACTTCTTTATTCTCCTATCTTTAACTGTACGCACATTTGTGCTTTTAAGTTTTCATTTTACACTTGCTTTGGCAATGTATACGTATATTTGTCATGCCAATAAAGCCCCTTTGAATTGAATTGAAGAGAGTGAGTGAGAGTGTCCCCCTCCAATGATGATGACAGGTACCCAATATGTTGCATGCATTTCTGATCACCAATACCATTAATATTATTTTTAGGGCTTTATAGCATGAATGAGAGATAAATAGAGGGGGCAGCTATTATAGTTTGTAAAAATGGCAGCACTCAAAGCATGCAATAATACAGTCCACAGCAACTAATGGTAGATAGGCTACTAAGAAGGACTACCCCTAAAACCGTCGCGTTACACACATTAAACTGGGACAGAGAGATGACTAAAGCCGTTTTCCCACATGCGTACCGGAAAATTACCTGTAAGTCAATATCGGACATTTCCCGGAATTTCCCTTCACACCTGGGCGCTCGCAAGTGGGAATATAGCAGCGAAATTGCCTGTATGTTGGGGGGCGGGGGGAGGGGGGAGCTTATTTTGGGGGTCGGCAAAACTCCATGGTGAAATAAGTTCGCTTGTCACACAATAAATCACACTCGTTTGACTTAAAGGCCGGCTTTACCGTGGGGAATATGAATATATATTAATTCTTAAAAAATCTTAAATTTCGAATCCGTTGAAATTTTTGAAATTGCTTGTTCACAGCCAGAGGAAAAAAAAAAAAAAAAAAAAAAAAAAAAAAAAAAATGGGCCAGGTGACGCGTTTCGACGCGAAACGCGTCACCTGGCCCAATTTTTTTTTTTTTTTTTTTTTTTTTTTTTTTTTTAATTTATTTTTTTCTCTGGCTGTGAACAAGCAATTTCAAAAATTTCAACGGATTCGAAATTTAAGATTTTTTAAGAATTAATATATATTCATATTCCCCACGGTAAAGCCGGCCTTTAAGAGCAGCGTCAAGCCAGCATAATAAACACAGCCGATTTCCCCCCTCCCCTCTCTGCTCGAGAGAGGCCAGTCCTCCGCACTTCGCAGCAGCCACACAGGACAGACACAGCGAGAATGGCAGTGGCTTGCAAGCTGCCCAACGCTTGTATGTATGTAGAGAAAGCAAATGCACGAAGCGAAATGTGGAAGTAGTTTGCTTTGATGTGCGCGAATGATTAGATGATGCACGCTGTGAACGTTAAGCAACGTGTGTACACCTCGCCCATGAGAGAAGGACCGGTGTCGCGGCAAATGACTGGACCCGTTCTACATTTGTGTTCCATATCGCGCATACCGCTCTTCTGACTGGCTTTTGGTCGGCGGTGCTGATAAATGGCAGCGGGCTAAAAACTGGAGAGCGGTGAGTCTGGGCCAGGTCTGGGCCCTGTCTGCAACGCCGTCCCCCCAAATGTCTCCTCCCACGTGTGTGTGAGTCGAAATGAAGGCAGCGTCCCAAGCGGGCGGGGTCAGCCAGGCGTATTGAAACACGCCACCCCCTTCGGTAAACGAGAGTGAAAGTCATCCAGCGTCCCCGAGAGTGAAAAGCGTCCTTACCGTTCTCTGACTGACGAGTGATCCCATGATCCTCACTGAAGTTCTGGCGAGTTGACCAGCGTATGCTATGCGCACGTGGTAAAAAGACGTATATGGGCACAGCAGAGCAGACTCAGCAGTCAGTTATCAACACAAACAGCTAAACAATCTCTCAACGAGTCTCAAGCATCACACACGTTGCACAAGGCATTGATCATCATTTGGCACCGCGGCCTGCATTTTTAGTAAGTAACTCCCATTTTGTGGTGAATTCTAGCGATGCAAATTGCAATGGGGTGATTAACGCTAACTTTTGATGCAACCGTGTTGAAAAGAAACACACTTTTAACATTGTTTCTTCATGATTGTAAACGTACCTTTTTAGCAGCTGGTCCGAAAAATGAAAGGATTTTTGGCTGCCTTTTCATCTTTACTTGTTATAGTGAGGTACTGGGAGAAAAAAAACATATTTGGATGCTGAAAAAGCCAGCTAGTTAAGGTGGAATGTTTCCTTCTTCCTTCAAGCCACTAGTTGATGCCATGTGAATCATTCAACCCACCTTAACACGTTCAGTGCCAGCGACGCCATATGGCGTCATTAGAAATTTACCGTACAGTGCCAGCGACGCCAAATGGCGTCATAACTCCAAATTGTTTTTTTGACGGGGGGGTGTCGATCTAAGCTTCTTACGTCGCCTCTAACAATGTTGTAGCTATTGGAGGTCGATAACCTATTTTACAAACCCATTAGGTGGCGACAGCACTCTCCTGATCAGAGAAAAAGGAGCCAAACACACAGAAATAGTCACTGGGGAAAATGAGGAAATCGCATCGCATCCGTCCGTATGCATCGACGTGCCTCCATAAACGAGCACAACGCCAGCTGTGCCCCCAGCAGCAGCATCCGCTGTCACAACTGAGCACCTCCATGTACGCTGCAACAGCACATTCACATAATCAGCCTTATTATTCCGAACTGGAAGCATGCCAGCCCGTGACAAACACACGCGGAACCAAAAAGCTGAATGTCGCGCACCATTCACTGTGTGTGCGCAGCAAACTCAGCAGAGACTGAGAGCCACCAGACACATAAGACACACCCAGGAGGCATGTGCAGTTGAGGGGGGGGGGGGGGGGAGCACGCAGAGCAGCAGAGCAGCATACACTTCACCCAGACAGACCCAGACATCAGAAAATTAGCTTCAGAGTCAGTGATGTGCTTGAAATGTTTAATTTCACAAAAGGCTCATTATCTCAGCTCGTAGAAAAAAAGGGATGTTTTTGCTTCAATCAAGCTATCTTCTCCGGCTCATAACTAAAGAACGGAAAATGGGATCAATAAACTTTTTTTTGCAGGTGATAGAAGAGAGTCTCATCGTTATTTGTGCGTGTTCAGTGTTTACATAGTAATTATTAAAAAAATTATATGACTGTTTTAAAATGCATTGCGGCCTATGTGGCACAGCAAGCAACCTTTTGCCCAAGGGCCGTGGCACTCAAAGTGTTAAATATAGTTAAGGTGGAATGTTTCCTTCTTCCTTCAAAGTACAAAAGAGAGTAGAGCGCGCACATCCAGTCAAAATTGCAGGTGCAGGACAAGGGGTCAAACAATGTAGAAAAAGAGTAGAGTCCGCACTCTGCTGAACAAGATGTCTCCCAGACGGATAGATTTATTTCTTGACGTTTCGGTCTCACATGACCTTCTTCAGAAAGCCACGAGTTGATGCCGTGTGAATCATTCAGCCCACCTTAAATATAGTTAAGGTGGAATATATCCTTCTTCCTTCAAGCTGCGAGTTGATGCCATGTGAAGTCAAGTCAAGTCAAGTCAAGTTTATTTATATAGCCCTAATTCACAAGCATGTCTCAGAGGGCTTCACAGAAAGTATGTCTAGCTGATTCTAGCTAACACACAGTAACAAGAATATACAGAATAAAGATAACATTTGAACATTTGAAGAAAGCAGGAGAGTGGAGGAGGGAGGGAGAGGGAGGAGGGAGGGGAGGGGGGAGGTGGGGAGAAAATAGGAAATGTGGAGGAGGAGAGAACAGAGGAGGAGAGATGAGGGTGCAGGGGAGGGAGAGCCAGGGTAGGGGTAGGGTCTAGGGTTGGGGGAGGGGAGGGAGTAGGATACGGGCCCGGATTAGGGCGAGGGTGGGGAGAAATGGGAAATGTGGAGGAGGAGAGAACAGAGAAGGAGAGGGTGCAGGGGAGGGAGAGCAGGGGGAATGTGAGAGGGAGGAGAGGGCAGAGAGGAGGAGAGAACAGAGAAGGAGAGGTGGGAGGGCGCAGGGGAAGGAGAGCAGTGGGAATGTGAGAGAGGGGAGAGGACAGAGAGGAGGAGAGAACAGAGAAGGAGAGGTGGAAGGGTACAGGGGAGGTAGAGTAGAGGTAGGGTCTAGGGTGGAGGGAGGGAGTAGGATACGGGCCCGGATTAGGGCGGGGGTGGGGAGAAAATGGGAAATGTGGAGGAGGAGAGAACAGAGAAGGGGAGGTGGGAGGGTGCAGGGGAAGGAGAGCAGGGGGAATGTGAGAGAGGGGGGAGGACAGAGAGTAGAGGTAGGGTCTAGGGTGGAGGGAGGGAGTAGGATACGGGCCCGGATTAGGGCGAGGGTGGGGGGAAAATGGGAAATGTGGAGGAGGAGAGAACAGAGAAGGAGAGGTGGGGAAGGAGAGCAGGGGGAATGTGAGAGAGGGGGGAGGACAGAGAGGCAGAGAAGGAGAGGTGGGAGGGTGCAGGGGAAGGAGAGCAGGGGGAATGTGAGAGAAGGGAGAGCAGGAAGTGGCAGGGATTCAGGAAAATAGGGGAGAAGAGGAAAAGGAGCAGAGGGGGGGAGAATGAGGAGAGAGCAGGAGAAGGGAGGGGGGGCGGTGGGATGTGGGGGAGGAAAGAGCATGGAAAGAGAGTGGGGGAGGAAAGAGCATGGAAAGAGAGGAGAACAAGAAGGGGGAAGAAGGGAAGAAGCGGGGGAAGGGGGAAAGAGAGGGGGGGGGGAGAAGATCAGACAACTGACTACTCTAAGCATTAACCAGAGCTAACTGGGACATAGTATCTAGCTAATCTACAGCCTAATCTGGCCTATCCTACCCTGCTCTAGTCTGATTTTAGCCTGAACACTAACAGGTCAGCCTTAGGCTGTAGCTAATCTATCGCCTACCTAAGCTGTTCTAAACCAACCGGCAGCCCTCGACCAGTGATGAAGAGCACCGATGCCCCCCGACCCGGCCCCCGCCCACATAGGGCGTGGGAGGGAAGGCCAGGCCGGGACACAGCGGCACCCCCTCACCCCCAGTGAACGCAAGAAAACCTTTCCACCATATGGATCGCCGCATGGATTGCCCCAGTGACTTGGCTGAGGAGGAACCTTGTGAGGTCGTTGTGCTAGGGGCCAATTGCTGCGGCCCGGACGGACCCAGCCCCCACGCGACCCGCCCCCCCAGCCCCCAGCCACCAGCATAGTGACTGAGAGCGTGAGAGCAGGCCACGCGGGGGACGGGCCCACCCAGGCCACAGCAGCGGACCCCCATCTGGGGACTCCCCTCCGAGACAGGCCGAGAGATGCCGGGCTAAACCATGCACAGAGTTTCCGATAATGAAACTCTGTGAATGGTTTATTATGGAAATAAAATGTACAAGAGAACAGAAAATTGAAAATGTAAAAAAGAGTCCAACAGAAGGGATATAAAAATGAAATTTTTAAATGATCCTAAGATCAGGGAAGGGAGTTGAAAATCTAAAAAGTAGAGTCCAAAAAGAAATAGAAAATGCAGTCTTTAAGTGTTCGTAGGTTTAGAGAATACTAGTTAATTAGCTAGGTGACAAAAAGGGGTAACAAGATTGGGAGTTCCATGAGGATGATCTGAGGAATCCATGAGTCCGCGTTGGTGACATGGATTAAGAGGAGGGGAGGGGAGGATAGGAGTCGGAGGTGATGATTAAGAGGAGGGGAGGATAGGAGTTGGAGGTGATGATGAGGCGGTGGGGGGGGGGGCTGGGGGGGCGCCCCCCCCTTCCCTTAGGCAAGCAGGTGACCAGGATGATGAGGATAGGGGTCGGTGATGGTGATGAGCCCGGGGTGTCAGACAGTAGAAGGAGTAGTGGGTAGATGGCCTAGAGTGACGACAGGTGGCTAGGGTGATGACGGCCGGACCTAGGGCTGCAGCGGTAGGGTGTACGTCAGGCCAATGAAGGACACCTGAGGGGGAGAGAGAGAAGAGAGCGGGGGAATCTGCGCAGAGGTGGAACTAACTCTATAGACAACAATAAAATTAGGTCAAATCAAAATTATTTTAGGATTATTTAGGATGACTAATATTATACTGCTAATTCAGGTCTAGGTAGTCTAGGTCTAAATTTATACTGATACTGCTGGCTTGAGATAGCCCGCTCAGCAGTTCAGGACTAAGTTTATTCACCAGCTATTTGATTTTATATCTGAGCTACTGGGTCGGCTGATGCCATATTATTAAATTAGGTCAAGTCTAAGTTTATACTGATACTGCTGGCTTGAGATAGCCCGCTCAGCAGTTCAGGACTAAGTTTATTCATCAGCTATTTGATATTATAACCGAGCTACTGGATCGGCTGATGCCATATTATTAAATTAGGTCAAGTCTAAGTTTATATTGATACTGCTGGCTTGTGATAGCCCGCTCAGCAGTTCAGGACTAAGTTTATTCACCAGCTATTTGAATTTATATCTGAGCTATTGGATCGGCTGATGCCATATTATTAAATTAAATTAGGTCAAGTCTAAGTTTATACTGATACTGCTGGCTTGAGATAGCCCGCTCAGCAGTTCAGGACTAAGTTTATTCACCAGCTATTTGATTTTATATCTGAGCTACTGGATCGGCTGATGCCATATTATTAAATTAGGTCCAGTCTAAATTTATACTGATACTGCTGGCTTGAGATAGCCCGCTCAGCAGTTCAGGACTAAGTTTATTCACCAACTATTTGATTTTCTATCTAGGCTACTGGGTCGACTGATGCCATATTATTTAAATTAGGTCAAGTCTAAGTTTATACTGATATTGCTGGCTTGAGACAGCCCGCTCAGCAATTCAGGATTGTATGTACTCAAGAGCTAATAAATATTTCTAGAGAATGACATCATCAAACATAACCATCAAGCACAACCAAATGATTGGGAGAATAAATGGGTTTTGAGTCTAGTTTTGAAGATTTCAATGGAGCCAGCTTCCCTAACTGACAGAGGAAGCTGGTTCCAGAGATATGGAGCACGGTAAGAAAATGCTCTGCTACCTGCTGATTTTTTCTTAATTTTAGGGACGGTAAGATAATTACCGTCCTGTGAGCGGAGAGTACGCGTGGGAACATAAGGAATGATTAGCTCAGATAAGTACGGAGGTGCGAGCCCGTGCAAAGATTTATAGGTTAACAGAAGCACCTTAAAGTCTGATCTGGCCTGAATTGGGAGCCAGTGGAGGGAGATTAAGACCGGAGTTATATGATCAAACTTCTTAGTTCTAGTTAGAATTCTAGCAGCGGCGTTTTGCACGAGTTGTAATTTATTTGTGCTACAAAGTGGAAGGCCAGAGAATAGGACATTACAGTAATCGAGTCTAGATGAAACAAAGGCGTGTATTAAGGTTTCGGCATCCGTTGCATTTAGCAAGGGACGGATCTTTGAGATATTGCGAAGATGAAAGAAAGCTATTTTAGTGATGTCCTTAATGTGAGCATCGAATGACAGAGTAGGATCAAAGGTAACACCTAGGTTTTTCACCTTTGAGTTTGGAGTAATTACGCAGTTCTCAATGTTCAGACTAAGATCAGTGAGAAATGGAAGTTGGGTTTTTGGGCCAACAACTAGTAGTTCAGTTTTGTTGGCGTTTAGTCGTAAGAAATTATTTGACATCCAATCTGTAACAGCGATTAAGCAGGATTCAAGATTAGCGAGTTTAGAGCGATCGTCTGGTCTAATTGGTATATAAATTTGGGTATCGTCGGCATAACAGTGGAAGTTAATGCCATATCTACGGAAAATTTCGCCAAGAGGCAGTAAGTAAACTCCAAAGAGTAAGGGACCCAGGACTGATCCCTGCGGTACACCAAACTTCACTGAGGAGAATGTGAACATAATATTTTTATATGAGACACAGTGTGTCCTATCAGACAAATATGACTTTAGCCAGGATAGGGCAGTGCCCCGGATACCTACGTAGTTAGATAAGCGGTCTAGGAGGATCTTATGATCGATTGTATCGAAGGCTGCGCTTAAGTCTAATAAAATGAGAAGAGAGGAGAAATTAGAGTCGGACGCGAGGAGAAGGTCATTGGTTACTTTTGTAAGAGCAGTTTCAGTACTATGGAGTGATCTAAAACCAGATTGAAAGGGATCGAGAAGTTTATTATGCGAGAGGTAGTCAGTTAATTGTGTTGAGACTACTTTTTCAAGAACTTTAGAGAGGAAGGGGAGATTTGAGATTGGCCTGAAGTTGTTAAGAACCTCAGAATCAAGGTTTGGCTTTTTAAGTAGAGGTTTGATTACAGCAGATTTGAAGGAGGCAGGGACAATGCCAGAGGAGAGGGAGCTATTGATAATGTTAAGTAAGGGGGGGCCTAGTATTGGAAGGAGTTCCTTAATCAACTTTGCAGGGAGAGGGTCGAATAAACAGGTTGTGGATTTAGATGAAAGTACAATTTTTGAAAGTGCATTTAGGGAGATAGTCTCAAAATTCGAGAGTATAGTACTCTCGTCTAAGGTTCTAAGGACAGGGCTAGGAAAGGGGTTAGCACCCTTTGTGAGTAATAGAGAGTTGCTAATTTCATCTCTAATACAGATAATTTTACGGTTAAAGAAGTCAAGGAAGTCATTAGCTGTAAATGGAGAGTTTGTATTGGGGGATGGTTTGCGAGTAAGATTTGCGACCGTGTCAAATAAAAATTTAGGATTATTTTTATTAGTGTTAATAAGATCTGATAGGTAGGAGGCTCTTGCAGCGGAGAGCATACATTTGTATTTTAATAGGCTATCACTCCAAGCTAGTCGATAGACTTCAAGCTTGGATGATCGCCATTTACGTTCTAGTTTTCTGCATATTAGTTTTTGTGCGCGTGTATCGTCAGTATACCAAGGCGAGGGTTTTTTAGGGCGACGGATTTTAGTACGTAGAGGTGCGATAGAATCAAGCGAGGCGAGTAGGATTGAATTAAATTGATTTGTGAATTCATTAATGGAGTCGATCCGCTCTGGGAGAGAGGAAAGCGGCCCCGATAACAAATCAGCGAGTTCAGTGGGAGTAGAACTATCGATACGCCGGGCGGTATAGGTATCGGCTAGGTTTGATTGCCGGAGGGGCAGGTCTATTTTAAATTGAATGAGATAATGATCTGACAGTGCTGGAGGGTAAATCATGACTGACAGATCTGAGACGTTAATCCCACGAGCAAGGACGAGATCAAGCGTGTTGCCGTTAGAATGCGTTTGTTCATGAACCAACTGAGCAAAGCCAAGGGTGTCGACTAAAGATAGAAAGGCTTTGCAGAGTGGGTCAGCTTTACGGTTAACATGAATATTGAAATCGCCAATGATAAGGATATTATCCGTGCGGGTTACGAGGTCAGAGAGAAAATTGGAAAATTCATCAAGAAAAGATGAATAGGGCCCAGGTGGGCGGTAGAGCATAACTAGGTAGAAGGCTCCGAGGCCAGCTATATTAGAGTGTCTCATAGTAAGTATCTCACAAGATAGGAGCTTATACTTTTGATCCTGCAGAAGACCTAGATTTGAGTTATAAATTAGGCCAACGCCCCCACCAGTGGCGGACTGCATAATCGGGCACGTCGGGCAAATGCCCGGTGGCCTGGCCTGGCATGGCCTGGCAAAAAAAAAAAAAAAAAAAAAAAAAAAAAAATTTTTTTTTTTTTTTGTGCAGGCCAGGCCAGGCCACTCACTAAACAGCAGGCCAGGCGCCGCCTACTGGTTTACTAGTGGTTTTCTTACTTTATTCAGGTTTAAAGTGGGTGCATCTCATTGTAAAATTGGACTTGGCCCAAATTGGGCTTCAAACGGCCCAAATTGGGCTTCAAACGGCCCAAATCTGGCTTTAAACGACCCAAATCTGGCTTCAAACGCCCCAAATTGAGCTTCAAACGCCCCAAATTTTTCGCCGCCGCCCTTCGGACGCCGGCACGTGCGTCGGCCCGTATCGGCCTGGCCTGCTTGGTATCTAAATGCCCGGCCTGAATTATGATCCCAGTCCGCCCCTGGCCCCCACCATTTCTTGACATTCTGGCAACATGCGAATTGTCAAAGTTAGGGGGGGAGGCTTCAATGAGTGGAAGAACAACGTCCGGTTTTAGCCAGGTTTCGCATAATCCCATAACGTCAATATTATGTTCAATGATTAAGTCATTGACGAGGAGGGCTTTATTGGTGATTGATCTGATATTAATGAATCCAAATCGAATAGATTTATCATCAATATTAGTTAATTTAGAGCATTCGATACCAAGAGTAGATTTAATCTCAATGAGGTTGGTGTTTGACGGTTTGAGGGGTGGACGAGAGCGGCGTGAGGGGACGGAGCGACGAAGAGAAACTGTGCTAATTTGAGAGATCGTGGTATAATACGGAGACGGAGCGGCGGTGGTAACAGTCGGATTAATAACAATAAGGTTTGGGTTAGGATATTGCAGAGCGTTTATGGGTCGGTTACTAGTAATAGTGCGGCGCGGACGGAGCACAGTCTGTATTGGATAGACTAAGTTAATTGAACTAGCAGACTCCATAACCGCACAAGTAGAACTAACAGGCTGTCTAGCAGCCTGTGGCCCTGCATGTTGTGGGTGAAACTGTCATTCAAGGATAGTAGTCTGGGTTTGCCGTAGGCAACTATCCAGGTTTTTTGATAAGGTGCTAGCACCCAATGGGGTAGGGTGGATGCCATCCATCTTAAGCATGCCAGTCATGCCTCTAAAAAAGGGCCAGTTATCTAAGAATAGGTAGCCCTTATCAGCACAGTGTTTGGCCAGCCAGTTGTTGAGCCAAAACAGCCTGCTAAAAATGTCAGAGTTAAGTGTGACAGGGAGGGGACCAGAGACAATTAATGGATGCCGACTCATCTTGCTAGCAAAAGCACAGGTCCTAGTTATGCTGTGCTTTGTGATCTCCGATTGTTTAAATCTGGCATTGTTGGTGCCAACGTGTAGTATGATGTTATCATGGGTAGCCTGGGTAATTGTTTGTTTATGGCTGTTTGTTAGCACCCTAAGAGTAGCTTCAATGTCGGGTACTCTGGCCCCGGGCAGACAAACTATCTCGGCTGGTGTGTTAAGCTTGATATTGCGGGTTATAGAGTCTCCAATCAATAGAATAGAGGGTTTAATATTGTCGGGCGGAGCGGACGACGCAGCATGCTGAACAGGAGAGTTAGCAAGCGGCGTGAATCTATTCCGGATCTCAACCGAAGTGGTTTGTTGGGAAACGGGCTGCACAGCGGCGGGCTGTGCACGTTTAACGCCACGGCAGCGTGAGACAACTGTAAACCCATCATCCACAGACTGTGGGGCCAACGAGACATTGGCCGGGTTGTTCTGCTCGTGCTGCGGAGTAGCATTAACGGGGGCACCAGCTGGACCGCAGCTAGCATCCTCGCTTAATTCACAATACACATCAGCTACTGAGGTACATTGTAAATGATCAGGGAAGCCAGTCTGGTTAAGTGTAACAAGACTATCATTAGGTGACTGGCGTTTATCGTTCTCTAGTTGGGAAACACGGTTTTCTAATAGATTAATCATATCTAAGAGAGAGTGGATAGTAAGAATTGGATCGATCTTACCCGATTCGGGAGGGGGATGGCTGGCGTTAGCCATGTCAGGAGCGTGTCGTAATGCTGCGGCGAGAAGCAGCTCACGCCGTTGCGGTGCCCGGGGACCTGGGGCCTTGGGAGCAGAGGCTGGTAGCCTAGGTTGACGCCGGACCAGTCCGGGCCAGTCCGGGGACCTGAGGTCATTGGGAGCAGAGGCTGGTAGTCTAGGTTGACGCCGGACCAGTCGCTCGGATGTTGTGGCTAGTTGTTGTGCGATGAGGACCCGGGATACTGAGGGAGCTGGTGTTGAAGTAGTATCAGGCAGCAGCTTGAAAAGAACTTCATCATCCGAAGGAAATGAGCGTGATTCCACGGATCCACTAAGCGTAGTCGTATTGAATAGTCCCGTAGCATGGTGATTATCCGGGGGGGAGAGCGAGGGCATTGTAAACAGTTTAGCGTTAGCTGTTAGCTGGTGGCTAGCAGCTCTTGTTTACGTTAGCCTAGCAGGCGGCTAGGCTAACGTTTAGCGATAGAACGGTTGTTTCAGATGTCCGCGGATTGAGAGAGAAGAGTTATTGAGTAGCGATGTGATATCGCAGGCAGAGAAAAGATAAGATAGCAAAAGGTAGGCGAGGGATTGGCAAAATAAGTCATGTGAATCATTCAGCCCACCTTAAATATAGGACGAACGACAATTTTGCCCAGTTTCACTCGTTTTATTGGCTCCACATGCACACACACAGTGACACACACAAAATACCCCTTCGAGAAGTATGGGAACGGCATTCCCCCGCGTTCTACGGGGACTACACCTATGCCGGTGAGCTACAAAAGACACTGCCAGCTGCGTCAATTCCGCGCAGCACAGCAAGAAGACTGTAAGTTGAAATGTGTAGGCGTTAAGTCCATTTATTAAAGGCTTTTTAACTTTTGCAAAGCAAAGTGTGCCTTGGTATTTTTTGATGGTGACTTTTTGATCAGTAGTTAGCACAAGTTGGAAAGACCTGTTGATATTCAAGTCTGTTTGTCTTTCAGAATGGTTTAAGTAGGTGTGTTTCTCCTTCCAGAAATGTGGGCTTTTCTTTCGTGCATCTCTTGCTAGTTGGTTTGTTTATAATGCACATACCTGACTGCAAACGGGCAAGAGGCTGTGTGACGCAAACTGCGCTAAAACCCCCAATTGAGACACATATTCCAAATGTGCTGTATACGTCTATGTCTAAAGAGTGCCTAATGTCTAAAGAATAAGCTAAACATCTCCTGTTTTATTTTTAATAGAATGTCACATTTAATTTAAAGTTTTGATTAGGAATAACCCATTGAAACGTATAACGTCGCTGGCTAGCGGGGACCTTGTATGTCCATCTTCTCACACTTTGATTTTTTTCTCCGTCTCAAGTCCCCCAGGCAGGACTCTATACCCAGAAAAGAGACACGGGCAGACGCGCCGTGTATTTCTGACTTTGTTTTGTTTGTCTCAAGGCTTCGTCTGATGTAAATAGATCAATAAAATGTATTTGAATCAACCCTATAAGCTGCAAACTCATTTAAACTATGCAGATCGAAGTGGTTCCTGCCGAGGGTAATGTTAGCGTTATTGAGAGGCTGTGCTCCCCCGAGACAGTGCCCCCAAGTTGGCCTGAGAGCGGGCCCGCGGTTGCTGCCGGAGGAGCAGAGCCCATGTGCTTAAGAAGGGTTGCGGCCACGCGAGGCTGCTCGCCACGGAGAAAGTGCCTCAAACTCAGACTGATAATCGTGTAACACCATTTGAGCTCATTCAGGTAAGATATTAATAATGTAATGAGTAACTGACTACAGGGACATTGGAACAATTTTCTGGGAGGGGGGGCGGTAAGCCACTCCCACAAATCGGGGTCGGACCCCGGTGGCGCCCGCAAGGGCCCCGCCGAAGAAAAATGTGCCTTTTTTTGCATGTTTGGATCTTTTTTAGCCATATCTGGAGGAATAACTCATTTTAAACACACCAGTGTTATTGTCTATTGATTGAATTTCTATGTCTCGCTCACACACACACACACACACACACACACACACACACACACACACACAAAACACCGAAATTAGGATTTGTCAGCCACTAACAAATCAACACAAGGTAGCAGCTTACATATCAATAAGGATAAAACAAGAAATAGCCATCAAGAAAAGCACAGCAGCTCACAGTATGAATGAATGAACAACTGCCCCTAGTCAGACACACACAGACTGGTGCGTATTTTCCAACGTGACATAGGCTACACTGCTCTATAGATGTAAATCACTGACAAGACTCCATAACAAAGAGAAACACAACAGTTAAAGCTAGTAGTTACCCATTAGAAGTCCATGCCAGAGCCTTGCGCCGCTCCTATGAACTCCATTGTCAACATTACTACATTAGCATTTGAGCTAAATGAGCTATCAAAGCCAACCAAAACCTAGGAGAGCTGGCTCCCACTGCGCTGTAGTTTATTCAATAAACAGAGATTCTCCTCTCTTTTTCCCCACACTTATTTTGCGCACAGAATGGCAACTAGACAGGTGTCATGCCGAGTTTTGCACCCCCGCCGCCAAATGCATCCCCACCTCACGGGAGCGTATTGTAATGATTTATACGGAAACTTAACTGTTTACAAATGATATCATTGTCTGGGTAGACGTGATCTCCAGGCCAGGGGGTCTGTCCTGGCTCATGGAGACCGACTTTGTTGCATAAAATCCGCATCGAGGTGACTTCCATGCTTGGGGCTCTCTTCTGGCTCATGGAGGCCGACTTTGGTGCTTAAAATCCGGCTACAGGTGACCTCGAGGCCTGGGGATCTCTCCTGGCTTTATGGAGGGGGAGGCAAATCTCGGCGGTTTGTACCTGCCGAGATTTGCATCCCTGTTGTTAAAACAGCCCCAAAATGTGGTGGGGATGCAATTCTCGGCGGGGCTGCAAAACTCGGGATGACACCGTCTCCATTATCAGCAGTACCAGCAGCTACACATCATAAACACATTAGATTGCATTTTTGCAATCATGTTTTAACTGGTATGAAAATACACCATTTACGTGTCATTCATTCATTGACAGTAGAAAATGTGCACTGAATAGGCTACAGGTATGCAGACTGCCTGCACGCTCGCATACCCTGTGCGATTGATAATCAATAGATTTCCATCACATGCGTAATATCATCTCTGTGGAGACCTTCTTTTTACGCGTGGGTAAAATATCTCTTCCAGCAGCTGTTTGAGCTTTTCTCTCTGCACCAACATTTCCTGCTCTACTGGAGACAATTGCGCTTCTTTTGTCCATCACGTTGCCGCAAGTTTGGCCCTTATTTTTGGGCATTTGCACGTTAATTGACGCGTGCTACTTTAGTAAATTCTGGCGATACAATTTTCACTGGAAAGGAAAGTTTCTTGTTCTCCCAGTCCCTTAACAAGCTGTGAACTGTTGACATGAAACTACGGCAACCCACGAGGTCCAGTACTCTCTGCCTTAAAGGGCCAGCGGCAACAAGGTGAATGTCTCTGTCTGATGTGGCACTGCAGATCCAGATTAATGTTAAAGGAACACTCTGCCCATTTTCAACCAGCTTTGTATCATTAGAACATCAGTAGTATATCAGAAAACTGTAAACTGTTTTGAAGTCTGTCATTTAATTTGACAGTTATTCAGTGTTAAAGTGTGGACCAGTGACATCACTGGTCCACACTAACTCAAATTAATAACTCATTAACTCAAATCAACTCTCAATAACTGTCAAACTAGATAAAGGATGAATAGTTTGACAGTTATTGAGAGTTGATTTGAGTTCATGAGTTATTAATTTGAGTATATATATCACAGACACTACATACAACAGAGGAGTGTCAAAATAAGATCGGAATACAATAATCAATACAGGCAACAATGTAAGGAAGAATAACAGACAAAATCTACAAAACTATTTGTGTACCATTTTATTTTGTTGATCAAGTATTTTAAGTATTTGATCATTTGATCTATCCTGTAAGAAAGATCCGGTTTTTAAGATAAATGTGAAAATAAAATATCAGTCACCTGCCCACCATCCTCCTTATTTAAAATGACATCGCCCTCTATAGGCCAGTCATTACAGCTTAGTGTATCCTATTGAAATGTTGAGGCTGTAATACACCATAACACACTGATGCCTGCAGGCTTTGTCAGTGTGCCGGGTCGCTTTGCTCAATGGTGCTCCACGTTTGCATGGAAAATGAAAGGGACTCTGTGGAATAAGCCTGTGTAGATAGCCTGTTTTATTCCCAGTGGATTGACCTGTATGGGAGGGAGCTGAGTGGGAGCATCTCTGTTGCTGGGTGTGGACAGCTGCTGATGTCACCATACCTGCCTCCTACCTGCCTGCCTGCCTGGCTGCTGCTTATGCCTTACAGATGCAATTATGTCCTGCAGCCTATACTGTAGTCTATGATCATGCAACAAAATCAGAAGAGGGAAGTGGCCTCAGTCCATGCGTTAGCCTGCTTTATGGATTTATTTTGGTTTTATTCCATTCCGGGACATAGACGTAACTCCACTATCTATCTCTGCATTAGGAGCTTTGGGAAATATTGACCGTTTTCTTACCTTTGGACTTACAAACAGAGAGGCAGCCGTTCTCTGCCGCTGTCTGTCTGCCTGAGCTGAGCAACATGTCTGCTTACACACTCAGCAGAGACGCTTGACATAAGCTGGAACTTCTTCATCGACGAGTCTCCTCCTCCCCCCGGATGGTCTCTTAAGGAATGAGGGACGAGGAGTGACGTTATGGCGCTCGGGCACGGCTCTAAGAAGTCGCGGTCGTGCGACCTGGGGGTCGCGCCGCTGGACGATGGGGTCAGTAGTGCTGATGCAGAAACGATAGCTTAGAGATACACCTACAGAGTGGATTCAAACTATAGTTCAGACTGAGTTGCACCACAGGACAGCTTTTAACTCCTAATGTAAACCTGTTTGAAATAGAAAATGATAAAACAATGATCTCTCAAGATAATCGAAGAACGTGACTGTGGACCCGGGTACCGAGTGAAAGCTCAACTAAATAAAGCTGGGTGTCTCACATTATATACTCCACTGGGTGAAGGGTCTGAGTGAATTCAAACTACTGAAGGCTCTCAGGCTAAAAGGGCTTAGAAGAATCATGTCACAAGTCTCCTGCAGTCAAAACATACGGTTAAATTAAGATGATCCCTCTCTAACCCTAACCCTAGCCTCTGTGGAGCGCCGTCCCTTGGTCTCTTGTGCAGTGAGTTGCACCATAGGGAGAGCAAACACTTACACAGTAAACACTTCTGAAACAAAAGGCTAGACTTAACTTTTTCAAATTGTAGGCTACCTGTCTTCACTTTTTAGCCACAGTGTTTTCATTGTTTGATCATGAGTCTAAGGTGCAAAATGTATGTTTATTCACAGTTTACTCCACACTGGCTCATGTGCCTGCCAACACTAACATTTTTAGACTGAAGTTGCTACTCAATATCCTTGACTTATTGTCATGCAAAAAAAATATGTTTCCTGCAGAATATGTATTCCTGTCAGGGTGGGGAGTTGGGGTCCAGACCTTCAAATCCGCCCACGCCACAGAGTTGAGTTTGAAATGAGTGTAAGGAGTTGACAATTCAGTCTGATATCAGGCTAATTGGGGAGGCCTCTGAAACAGCTTAGATATCATTCATGGACACTAAAACTCTGCATTGAGACCCAGACTAATGAAATTATTTTAGTTGTTAGAAATTCTTTAAAGGCAGGGTGACCCAATGACAGAAGAATAGAGTGTCGCCCCCTCCTGGGTCCACGTGGTACCTCAGGAAGTGAATTTACCATTAATTTCTCAATTGGCATTTAATAAAATCCTTATAGAGTTTTGCTTGGACAAACCAAGCAATTCAATTTGATTTGTCCAATTCAACTGTCTTATGGTTACTTGCGATTCATCTCCTGAGAAGCGAGCGTGACTTAGGCACTCTAGTCTATAGGCTATTTAGCTTTGACCTTTGACCTTATTATCAGTTGCTTGCAGGGATGCAGTGGGAAGGCTGGCAATTGATAATACGCATGAGCACGAATAAATATAACCGATTTTTGTTCATGTGTGCGGTTGTTTTCCCTGACAAGAACGTTAAATGATTCCTGGGTTATCGCTGCAGCAAAGAGTGTCAGAGCAATGCCTATTTTATAGTGTGCAGTTGAACTTCCTCCTGCTCTGCATTTGTATGAACTTTTATTACCAGGTGGGCCTGATCAGAAAGCTGAAGATCCTAACAGCGTTATGTGATGAAACATGAATCCCGTGGAAGCCATCCAGGCGTACCCTGCCTGAGGCAGCTGGAAGCCATCCAGGCGTACCCTGCCTGAGGCTGGATTCACAAGATCATGATAAACCATGTGGCGCGTCAGGTTACATCCAGGCGCCTTGCACAGGGGGATTGTATTCTCATTAAGTGTATGCAAAGAAATAGATATTAGCACTTTTGGCCGGTGTATACATTGCAGACTTCAGTACATACAGGAGCCAGCGAAGAGCTCGCCTTGAATCCAGCTTTAGAAACTATAAGGGACTGGAAGCAGGAAACGGGTGAGTGTCTGTCTGTTGTCCACAGGGGGCAGCTGTGGCTCCTCCCACCAGGAGGACTCGAACCTGCAAGTGTCTCCTGGCCTTCCTCGCCATGGTCATCATCATCATCCTCGCTGGGGGAGCTGCGCTGGCCTGGTACTTTCTGGGTAAGCAGGCAAAACCTCTCTCTCTCTCTCTCTCTCTCTCTCACTCTCTGACACACACACACACACACACACACACACACACACACACACACTAAGAGTCACATACATAATGCATACATCATACAGTGTATGACATATGCATGTGTTTGTTTTTATACAACTGAAATGTCAGAGGGGGTGAATGTATCTATCTCTGTCTCTCTGAGGAAGTTGTGTGCAGTCTGAAGGGAGGAGAGTTATAGATTTTTACCAGGGAGTTGAGATGAGGTGTGGAGAACATTGTGCAGTGTTTTTAGTTTGTGTGTGACAGTCTTGATTGCATTGTTTTTCTTTTGCAGACTGAGGGGTTGGATGTTCATACATTGTACATACATTGTGTAATAAAGTTGTTGTTACAACTCAAATTGCTCTCCCCCCCCCCCCCCCCCCTCTCTCCCTCTCTCTCTCTCTCTCTCTCAGAGTACAGGGTGTGGGTGTTGGAGCCTCGTGTTCAGCAGCAGTACACAGCCTACCTGTCCATCCTCAACAGGAACTTCTCTGCTGGTCTCTCCTCTCACAGCAGCCTGGTGTTCAGGACAGAAGCCAAGGCGGTACAGAACATGGTCAGCCAGGAGCAGAAACTCTGCTCATACTGAAACACTATATGGATAGATTGGACTCAAGTGGAATACAGTAGATGAGACAGTAGTAAACGTTTTGAATATATTTTAAATATAATTTGAATGTCACCTTGCAACAGGCAAAGGAATTGTTATAACTGTACCTGGACGTGATGTTTAGTAAATCTCACAATAGCCATTGAGACATATCGCAGGCTCCCCATGTAAACAAATAGCTTGATCCTTCCTAGACTCAGCCCTCAGTCTTAATCCGTTTCACTCCTGTAAGACTGAGAATATTACTATTTAAATCTTTGCATAACGTTAGGTGGCGCTGTTGGAAGCCTTGCATCGGAGAACCAATCATGAGTGTTGTGGGCGGGCCTGCTTTCTGGGGGCAGTGACGCTCATGCAGAACCGATGTCTCGCAAAACATCGCCGCGTTTGCGGAGAAACATATTAATCACTTAGAAACAAACATAACCTGTTAATAGGACGTGTTTCATCCGGCGGCTAGAGGTCTTTCCCCCAGTGATAAGCCCGACTCCCGAGGCTAACGTTACAGAGCCTGCTGATGACTCACAGTAGCAAGCGGACCACTTCCGGGTAGGAAACATTATTGTAAAATAAACAACAGCTATAAATTTTGTTTGGAGCATATCAGCTTCATGCTCTGTGTTAGGACTATGATAAATGGCATTGCCGCTACCAAATAAAATTCTAATAATAAATGTAGGCGTGTCTGCTGCCGGCCGTTCTCGCCGGGCTCGGACAGACAGTTTCTGACAGTGAAATTCCCAGACGTTTGGAGACTAGATCCTTCCATACTTCCATGCATCATGAAGTTGACACTGTGAGTTGATGATGATGATGATGATGATGATGATGATGATGACGATGATGATGATGACGATGACGTTCTCTCTCTGTCTCTCAGGTGAAGAACATAATGGAGTCGTCAGCTCTCTCTCGATACCTCAACTCCACCACTGTCTTTGCTTTTGGGTGCGTAGATCTGTTGTCACCATCTTAAAAACGTCATATAATAGCTAGCAAAGAAGAGAGGAGAAGGCGAGACGCGAGTCACCAAAATTACAATCTCCTCCTTGTTTCCGTAGGCAGGGGAGTGTTGTGGCTCACTTCTGGATCCTGCTGTCCATCCCGGGCAGCCATGTTGGAAGAGTCACGCTGGAGAAGGTGACCAGGAGCCTGCAGGACGGCCTGGAGGCTCACAGGCTGTGGGGGCAGGGGGGAGAGACGGCCAGCTACGATGGATACGTCCTGCACATCCCCTCCCTGTTCGTCACTGGTGAGAGAGGGATGAGGGGAGGGAGGGGGAGACTGAGGAGGAAAGGATAGATGTTAAAGGGATAGTTCACAGTTTTTTTTAAAGGATTGATTGCTAGAGTTCTTTCTCTGCACAATCCACGCAGTTCCTCATAATATAGCAGGGAGTTCCCCAAGCCCCGGCAGCCGGCTATTTTGCCGCCTACTGGCCTCTGGCCTACCGGCTACTTTATAGATTATTATTATTATTAATGATGGCTAAATTCATCATTGTAAAAACCACAGCACAGTAAAAAGAGGCTGTGTAATTTGATGCGTTTTCTTCATACATCTAGCCTCTTAAATTTGTTCAAAGTGAACCAGATTCATGCATTTTAATTTAAAATGTACACATTTTTCTTACAGGGGGCATGGCCCCCCGGACTTCCCCAAAGGGGTCCTAGCAAGGTCCACCCACCACAATCTCTCCAGATCCTGTGGGAAACAAACAGTTATTATTATTTTCTTTGTTCCTAAAAATATACTGTACATTGCATGTTTGTGTTTTATATTGTTTTATTTATAATTCAATTGAGCATTGGGCCTTTATAAGAATGTTTATTTGTATTATTTCAATTGTCACACTCATGGATACACATTTGAGGATTGTTTATTCATTGGGAAAAGGACCACTGGAACAAACCTGAGCCGGCTACTTTTTCAATCTGACTGGCTGCTCAAAAGTTTGGGGAACTCTCTGATATAAATCTGGAATGTTGGGCAAAAATGAATGCAAGGTCAATGGGGTCACGCTCCTGTATGTACCAGCTGACTGAAGGTCACTGAAATGCACTTTGTGTGCACTGTGTGTGTGTGTGTGTGTGTGTGTGTGTGTGTGTGTGTGTGTGTGTGTGTGTGTGTGTGTGTGTGTGTGTGTGTGTGTGTGTGTGTGTGTGTGTGTGTGTGCGCACTGTGTGGATGACATTTTAGTGAGCCTCAGTCAGCTTGTACATACAGGAGCGTCACTTCATTGACCTTGCATTCGTTTTTGCTCAACTATCCAGAGCTACTGTGAGGAACAGCATGGGTTGTGCTGAGAAAGAACTCTACCAATCAACATCATCATTGGTAAGTAGCAAATAGAGCTAATAAACATATGACCCAGGGTCATAACAAAGAGAGAGAGAGAGAGTGAGAAAAAAGAGGAGTCACAAGTCCAGAGAGTCGCAAGGGAGAAGCAACAAAAAAGTGTATTTTTTTTAAATAAATGTGCTTTCTTTAATTTTACTTCTGTTTATTTTGTTCCCTACAGAAACCGACCCCAAAGTTATCGAACTTTTGAAAGCCTCATTTGGTACCACATTTTATTTCCTCTGCTTTTTCATCATTTTAATTCTGCTCTACTTTTGATTAATCTGTAATTAACATGCAGTTGTTTCTAATTTCATTGGGCCACTCTGCTGCAGTACTGGTGTACTGTCATGGGAGCAGTGGGGGTGGGGGGGATAGGGGGCGGTAAAGACAATAAGTTTGAAAATCTGTTAATTCTGTATTTCTCTTCTTTCTTTAATTGCTTATTTAAAAATGAAAATAGCACTTCAAATGCCTTAAAGAGCATGATGCAGGTTAGACACCACTTTTATGTAGCAATTAGGATTCTCTTTTGTTTTTTTATTTTTCCCCACACATACTAGCTGTATCTAGACTGGTTTTTGTTAAGCATCTGGCACACGCACATAAAAACCCGCAAATCTAACAATAACACCTGTGATGATTTTAATACACAATGATCAATAAATGTTCCCTCGGATCATTACCTCCATACGCCGAACGTCTGTCCCGGTCTGTCCGTTCCCTCGAGAGGCCGCTCGCTGCTAAAACTCATCCCCTCTGTAGCTGAAACTGCTCTCCTCTTGAGCTCCAGCAATAGTGACACTTGCGTCCGTCTCCGATGATAAAATGATCCGCCTCAGACCATTCTGCAGCCGGGTTACACGAGCTGAGATGGTCGGTCCCAAAATTATATTTCCAAATAGGCGTTATTTTGAAAAAACGATTGCATATTGGGGGTCAACTAGTATTACTAGTTTTACTACTTAGTTACGTTTGACTACTGAAACTATAAAGTGCCATATTAACCATAGATAGAGCCCAAACTAAACAGAAAGTAAACAGTTGCCTTTGGGAGGGAAATGGAGCGGAGTTTTCTTCTTCTCCCGTCAATGCCGAAATGCATTCTGGGCAGTGTCGAATTATTGTACCAGAGGGTCAAAATGCTATTGGTTTTGGTGGTAAATTATCGTACAAATATGATAATTATCGTACGTCTGGTGTTTTGGAAAGTTTTCTGCTGTACACATTGACTGTATATTATTATTATTACAGTTAGTACAGTAGCCCAAGTGTCGTCACAGGTGTTATCTGCACAGATGGCTTTTTTTTTAACTTGTGCATTATAATGCCACCTTTTTCTCCATATTTCTGCCCTGGGGGCATGTTTTAATTTTGTTTTTGTTTTTTGGAGTATTTTCATAAGAATCTTGAGTCCTAACTGTAAATAAAAAAATAAAAAAAGCCTGCACCACGCTCTTTAAAAAACCTTCAAATACAAAATCACAGCAAAATAACACTTGTGGCTGCAAGATGACACCTTTGTCCAACTCCTACCAGCTTTGGCTTATAAAACAACAAACGATTGAATCTGGAATCTGTCAAAGTTTACGACAGCAAAAATCACACACACACACACACACACACACTCGGACAATTCAGCTCTAACTAACTTCCCTTCTCTGTCCCCAACCCAGACTGCTACCGCTACCAGAGGGTGGTGTCCATGGGCAGTGCGGTGGCTCTGCGCGGCCCGGACACACAGCGCTCCTCCTGCCTGTGGCACCTGCAGGCGCCCCCCGCCTCCCGGCTGGAGCTCCACATGGAGTGGCTGCTGCCGGAGTGCCGGGACAGGCTGGTGGTGTACGACTCGCTCTCCCCCTCCGA
>NC_139626.1:48132346-48144846 GCF_964638095.1 Poromitra crassiceps
TGGGCATACAAAAATGAGGAAGTACAATCTGTAGTTCAAACAACAGCCATACGAGGCAGCAAAAGTCTGCCCTGTTCTCCACTCTCAATTTCTCCACCTCTCTTTTCCTAACCACCCCACCTCTCCCCTCCTCCTCCTCCCCCCCCCCAGGCTCTACTCCCCCTCGGTGTGGACGGTGTACCTGGGCAAGCTGCGGCTGAGCCGCAGCGGCCCCGTGGAGGAGGCGTTGCGGGTGCGGCGCATCCACCTGCACCACTACTACGACGAGGAGTCAAACGACTACGACGTGGCACTGCTGCGTCTGGACCGCCCCGCGCCCACCCTGCTGGACCGCCCCGTCTGCCTGCCGCCCCCCACCCACCAGCTGGAGCCCGGCCTGATCTGCTGGGTCACCGGCTGGGGGGCGCTCCGCGAAGGGGGTGAGCGTGGAGGGTATGGAGGGACAGAGGTGCTGGGAGAGAGACAGGGGGGGAAGGGGGGGAGGAGGGGGGCAGACGTGTGGAGTTATCATCGCAGAATTGTTTTAATGAGCGCACGTTGAATCTGACCGGGTTTAATCGCTGCTCCATTTCAAGACCACCGAGCCCCTCCAGGAAATTGAGTTCATAATAATCCACCAATTCTCCACAACATTTGCAGGAATAGAATTTGCCAAATCGAGTGTTTAATAGGCATTTTGGACCCTCGTTTTGCGCATAAAATGGTCCAATCAAATATGACGGCAACAATCTCAGTCCTTGCCTCCTTGGGTTTCTTCTAGTACTGCAACCACTCTGCAGTGGAGCTTGATAGCGGGATGAGGTGGAGGAGGAGTCAGATCAGTTACAGGTGGAACAACTTGACTGCACTTTGTTTTGATTTATTTAACCTGCACTATTCTTTCATCACTAACCGGCCATCTTGGTAGGAAAATAACAGGTGATTGTAACAAAATTATTGTATTTGATTATTTATAATCAAATCTGTCAACTGACAGCCACATCCAGTGATGAGCTGTGCACATAAAGCACCATACTGGTAGGAATAGGTCATGCATACACCATGCAAACACAATGGATTACAGTTTCCATTGATTCTTGGCCTTTGCATGGTGTTAGGAAACACAAATTGGCACTTTTTAACTTTTTAAATGAAAGCTTTATAATCATGAAACATATTTGCAGCGCAATGTGCTTTTAACTGAAGATTCATAAAGGCTGGAATCCAACCACAGAATATTATTCTGTAACTTAGAGCCAATAACACCCCCCCCCCCCCCCCCCCCCCCCCTCCTGCTGGAGTACTAAATTATACCCAGCAGCTACAGTATGTAGTTTTTCATGATCACAGTAAGGGTTTATAATTGATGTGACTCTTAGTACAGTAATGAGAGTTAGTTACTGTATTTAAGTCCCATATTGCAGTATTTCTTCACTTTAATAGCAGCAGGAGAAGATAAGGGGAAACCTAACAGAGCGAACACACGTGACAAACTAATTTAATTAAAGGGGTTAGGTAGCTGCAGTACTATGATAGAGTGCTGTATGTGTGTGTGGGCGTGGGGGGGGAGGTTTCTAGCATTGTGACTTGTGATGAATAGAATTTCTTTGCAGTAGGAAGGGAAAGAAATACATTTTGTTCACATTCGTTGCAAAAAAAAGGCCATCTTAAAGGAACAGTCCGCCCATTTTCAACCAGCTTTTTATCATTACAACATCAGTAGTATATCAGAAAACTGTAAACAGTTTTGCAGTACTGTAAACAGTTTTGCAGTCATTCATTTAGTTTGACAGTTATTGAGAGTTGACTTGAGTTAAGGTGTGGACCAGTGATGTCATTTGTACACGAATGACACCCACTGGTCCACAATTTAACTCAGATCCAGTCTCAAAAACGGATAAATTAACTGAAGGTCTTCAAACCTGTTTACAGTTTTCTGATATACTACTGATGTTGTAATGATACAAAGCTGGTTGAAAAATGGCAGAGTGTTCCTTTAAGTCATCTCATATTCAGCCTTCAAATCTTATATTTTTTAAACCGAGACATAATTTCAGCCAATGAGGAGGAGAGATAACTCCACTTGTTTGCAATCCATTGAATTTGCTGGAAATGAGTGAGTCAGCATCTTGAAACCAGTCAGAATAGGCCCTTTTCACAGCAACCGTTTTGAGGTGGTAAAGCAGGTGTAACCAGTAGCATTCCCTCTAGGTGTTCCAGTGCCCAGGCGTGTTATTGGTTGCCCATGCTTTACTTCCTGCTTTATCATCTCAAAACGGTTGTTGTGAAAATCACTGCACTATAGAAAATGAAACTTAATTCTACTAAATTCCTGAAACAAGTTGATTTGTCTGGGAAACAAGTGAAAATATTAAACCCCATTGGCAGATTTTTTTTTTCTTTGTTATTCATGTATTTAATAAAATTGCTAATTTGGGACTCAAATGACTTGGCAGGGCCAGTGACTGACCCTTGCCCTGTGCTATGTCTCAGGCAGGCCCAGTGACGTGCTTCAGAAGGTGGACGTGCGCCTTGTGAGCGAGGAGGCCTGTGTCCGCTCCTACACCCACCTGATCACTCCGAGGATGCTTTGCGCTGGGTACCGCAGTGGGGAGAAGGACGCCTGCCAGGTACAAGGGAGGCGCACGCACGCACGCACACACACACACGCACACACACACACACGCACACACACACACACACACACACACACACACACACACACACACACATTTAAATGATTTACTTATGTCCACATAGATACAGAGTACAAAGAACATAAACACTAGTAATGCAATCAGATGTTGGGAGTTGGTCAGATACAAGAGTGCCTAATTGGCGACCACAATAATGCATACAAAGAAGATATATATAATACCGCACAGGGTGATGACAAAGGCAGATTGACATACAGTTATACTGTAATACAAGATAAGGGACAGTATCCAATTTCATGGGTACCTGTACTTTTTATTGTGTTTTTGTTCTGCCCCTTTCTGCCCTGACTTACATAGCCTATTGGTGAAGAGGTGAATAAATTAACTCTTTTTTATTTCAAATTCTCTCTCCCTCCCTCCCTCCCTCCCTCTCAGGGGGACTCTGGCGGTCCCCTGGTTTGCCAGGAGCCGTCTGGTCGCTGGTTCCTGGCCGGGGTGGTGAGCTGGGGCAAAGGCTGCGGCCGTCCCGACTACTACGGCGTCTACACCCGCATCACCAAGCTCACCGGCTGGATCAGACAGGTCGTCAGCGCCCCCTGAGGGAGCTTCAGCATCATTACAGTAATCACAGGGACAACATGAGCAAGACATGGGGACGAGAAGGCAGTTTGTCATGATCTTCTGCCCAGCCAAAAAGACCTGTGATAAACTTTCATGAAAGAAAGAGTTTTGTTCTAAACGATCATCGTTATAAAATGCAAACTTTATTTATACCGCATTTTCAGAACAGAAGTTAGAACGTGTTTAACGAGGAGGGAGTAAAAAGAGTCATTGCAAAGTGCAATAGAGTGGGAACATAAAATAACACTAGTAGCAGGATTGAAATAATAAAGTTGGGTATAAACTGTACAAATGGGTCTGGAGACGTGATTTAAAGACAATGCGGGAGCAGTATTTTTTTCAAGTGTCACAGACTGAAAAATGATGGATAGAGCAAAATTGTAAAGGATATCAGATAACATACTGTATAAGCACCACAGACTGGATCCTCTGTATTACAGATACAGAATTTTTGTTTTTGTTTGAATAAATATGTTGTCTTCTGGAATCAAGCTTTTACCTGTGTCAAGAGGTGTGACCAAGTCAACTTTGCTCCAAAGTCCAAAGTCTCTCTCAAGTCCTGAGGGACAAGTCTCAAGTCTAGATGAGTCCAAGTCAAGTCAATATCATTAATCTCATGTCCCAAGTGTAGAACAGCAAGTCAAAAGTCAGAACAAATCAAGTCCAATATCAATTTAATATCTCAAAGAAAAATAAATAAAGACTTTTTAATGCAATGCTTTTATACTTGTGAAGAGCATCACAAGTTTGATTTCTATAATCAGTTTCAAATTCAATATAATTCAATCAATACAAATTCAGTAAAATTGTGATTTGACTCCAAGTCATGTGACTTGAGTGCACCACTGATCATTACAGTGTGGACAGCAGACTGGGTAACAAAAACAATATGTAAACAAAACTGGGCTGCATGCATGAACTACTGTATGATGTGCATTTAAGTGACACTCCCCCCTTATGGAGACAGGTAGAACTGCAGAGGGGCCCGGGGAGACAGTATCCACCTTATTTCTAGCGGCCATGATGCCTATGTGTTTTTCTTCCGGTGTGATCCTCCCAGCCTTGTTGCTGACAGCTTGACACCCGTCTGGGCGAACGGAGCAAATCACTAATCAGGTCCAGCTGGGCAAAAATCTCGTAGATAAATATCCCTTTAAGAGCGCAGTGCATTCATGGGTAATCGCCTACTGTGGCTAATATTAGCCGCTAGTTAGTTATGTTACATAGCAGTAAAACACCACTGAATGACCAAATTGATATAACTTTTAACCATTTCGTGTAAAACCGTTTCGATACGGACCCATCAGCGTTGGTTAGTTGTTTATAACGTGGCTGGCTATATTTCTAATGTTCTATCTATCTATCTCTGCACACTGAAAATACTGGGAGGCGGGCCATAGCGTCTCTGTCGATGATTTGATTCGACAGTTCTGGGCACTGGCGTTGGCGTTGGCCAATCCTGGCGTCTTCCACCCCCAAATCGTTTGTGTTCTGGCGCAAAGCGAGTGGCTTCCAGGACGAACAGGCTCTCCGACGTTATTTTAGAGCAGTGCAGTAAATACAATATTCCTGGAACGCGAGTTTAACGAAACAGTTACATGTCCTCTGCATTCTACATCAAATAAAGACATTACTGTTTGTTTTATTTGGTATGTTACATATATATTGGCCAAGTTATAAAGGTAAAGTCCCACTGATTGTCACACAATGTGTGAAATTTGTTCTCCGCATTTGATCCATCCCCTGGGGGAGTGGTGAGCGGCAGCGTGCGCCGCGCTCGGGAATCACATGGTGATTTAACCCCCCAATTCCAACCCTTTGATGCTGAGTGCCAAGCAGGGAGGCAAATGGGTCCCATTTTTATAATCTTTGGTATGACTCGGCCGGGGATCGAACTCACGACCTCCCAGTCTCAGGACACTCAGACCACAAGGCAGAGTCCTGCGCGGGTCTGATTTTCAAGACCCGGTTCCGCCCGGCCCCGCGACGTGCAGTACCGACCCCGCTCCGCGAACCCGCACATATGATCAATCAGTACCGCAACCCACCCCGCCCCGCAGACATGAGACCCGTCCCCCGACCCGGAACCACATAACCGTTAATCTGCAGTGCAAACATTTTGTAGTGAACCAAACGAAACTGCCACCGTTTCACACGAGAGGCGAACAGCAGTCTTTCTGGCCGAGACTCGTCAGCTGATGTACGTTAATTAGCTTTTAGCAGCTGCTAGCTCACTAACCAGCTGGATAGCTCTGCTATCAGACACACAGACAGTTACAGCAAGCAAAGTGACTTACCAGCTATTTCCAATATGTCCGGTATAATCCATACTGCCTTTATGATTGCTGTTGGAGGAACGTAAATCCACGTTGGGATGAGACCTCTCCACTTTCACGCTATCCATCCATGACATGTTCTTGCCTGTTGCTATGAAAACAGCCAGTGTGTATGTTTGACTGGAAGCTAACGTTAGCCTACTATATTATCTGTCCGACTCGTATTGTCTCCAATCAATCACCTTGACCGCAGCTGAGTTTTGAATGTTTTGTGCAGTCCATATAGCGTCACACATTGCACAGTATGCGCATACTTGAAACGATGCCGGTTATGTAAACAAACTGCGAAAACGTGGACAGAAACTTTTCTCCTGTTCGAGTCAGACCAGACCAGCTGCCAGACACCCCCCCTGCCAGACACACCCCCTGCCTGCCAGACACACCCCCTGCCTCCATCTGAGTGTAACAGAAAAACACACAAGGCTCATACGTTGTCGTTGTTCCACCCGCCGCCCGGCCGCATTTATTAATTTTTACCCGCCGCCCGACCCACCAATTTACAGAAGTGTATTTTTTACCCGCCCCCCGCGTTTTTTTGCGGGTACCCGGCGGGGCCCCGCGGAACCCCGACCCGGTGCAGGACTCTGCCACAAGGCCACTGAGCTGGTATTTATGTTAAATTCAGCCAGGGTACAAGGGAGTATAGGCGGCCATCTTTTCAAATCAAGTAGAATACCGTTTGAGGAAATGGCAAGCAGCAACAATAAGTCACGTTAAACCGGAACTTGTACCCAAAATTATTTGTACAGCGGGGCATTCAAAAATAAGGTGGATACATTATCCTCTGACATTTGATTTCACAAGAAATATTCTAGTGTTGAGGTTTAATGCTCTCTTTCAGGAGCCACATTTCTTCCCATACTTCATTATTTTCAGTGGCTATGGATCACTGCACCCAGGCAGCGGCCATTTTCCTTTTCAGCTGCTTTATCGATGGCAACAATATTCACAGAGGGAGGTGCAGCAGGTGCCAGGGCCTGGCATCGTCGCGATCCCTGCAGATCGATCTGGCTGCCTGTCTGGCTGCCTGTCTGTCTGTCTGTCTGTCTGTCTGTCTCTCTGTCTGTCTGTCTGTCTGCCTCTCTTTCTGTCTGTCTGTCTGTCTGTCTGTCTGTCTGTCTCTCTGTCTGTCTGTCTGTGTGTGTGTGTGTGTGTGTGTGTGTGTGTGTGTGTGTGTGTGTGTGTGTGTGTGTGTGTGTGTGTGTGTGTGTGTGTGTGTGTGTGTGTGTGTGTGTGTCGCTGTCTGTCTGTCTGTCTGTCTGTGGGTCTGTCTGTCTGTCTGTCTGTCTGTGGGTCTGTCTGTCTGTCTCTCTGTCTGTCTGTCTGTCTGTCTGTCTGTCTGTCTGTCTGTCTGTCTGTCTGTCTATCTGTCTGTCTGTCTGTCTGTCTGTCTGTCTGTCTGTCTATCTGTCTGTCTGTCTGTCTGTCTGTCTATATCCATCTTCCATCTTCTCCTCTCACATTCACACCCCCCCCCCCCCCCCCCCTCTCTCTCTCTCTCTCTCTCTCTCTCTCTCTCTCTCTCATTTCTTCTCTCTGGAAATGAGCCCTAATCCGCAGGGTATGTTTCAATATTGGAAGTTCCCATTTTCAGCATAATTGGTATTTTATTAGGCTGTAAAGTATAATGACAGTTCTGCTCTATGGAGCAGAACCACGGTGCTGAACCGGGCCTTTGGGGTCCGGAGAAGAGATCCATCATGACACTTTGCCTATAGAGAAATGAGAAATGGCTACTGCTTATAAACCACTGTCACGGTTTGCTAGGGGAGATGTCTTAAAGGAGATTTCCACTGAAATTCCACGTGTATAGGTCCTTATTCTGTCCTTAAAAATTCAAACGATTTTGTTTCATTCAGGCTCGTGTGAAAGTTGAGTGTTTCACATGCATACACACATTCAACCAGCCTTTCAGATGTGAACCAGCAACCTTTCATATGCGCACTTCTTTACCAAAGGCCAGCTGCTTTGAGTTCAGTGCTCAAGAGCCAAGACAGTAAAAGTCAGTGACTGGGCAAACCAAAATTCTCTTTCCAACCATCTCAGACAATGCAATTTGTTGTCAGAACAAGACATTTTTGCTGAAGCAACGCTAGGCGAGATTTTGATGTAAGGATACCACCTGTGTGTACCAACCGAAATCTCAATGTGGGGCTTCAACAGAAAAGAGTGTCACATCCAATTAAGAGGACCAATGTAGACTCTCTCTATTTGTCCAAATGAAACGTTAGTGTCAGGTGTGGACGCTTGGTTACATCAAGTGATGAATCAAAAGTCAGCGAGAAAGCTGAACTCACCAACTTGTGCCTCCCTTGCCTCTCTCATCCCTAAAAGTGCAGTTTACTGATGTGCACCTTGCAGGATTTCTGGGTATTGACGTTCAAAGAGTTTTCAAACAGTTACCTCTCGCTGCCATTGGGGGCCGCCACTGTGCAGACTAGAGTTGCTTCAACAGGATGATTGCTGGGATAGGCGGATAGCTTGATTGACAGATGGAGAGACTGACAGGAAGTTCTCTTTGCCACAAGGACTGTCCCAAAAGGACGTCTCCCGCAGTAATCCAGTCCTCTGAGATAAACAAAACAAACAGGAATTTCTGTGGCTTTTCATCTGATTCAGCCAAAAGCTGCTGGTGCTGCTTTCAGAGACAGCGCAGTTCTGCCAAACCGGCCCACTGAACTAAAGTTATGGCATGTGGGAGGGTGGGGGAAGTTCCAAACTTCTCAGACCCCACACAACAACGTCGCCTATCCCCTGAGGTCCCGAAAACAACTCTGTTTACCCTCTAAAAATATGTTGTTGTTTTTTTTCTTATACGTGTCGCTATACAAGATCCTGACATATTTTTTCTCCGGGAGGTAGAAGCGAGGCTGCAGCAGTCAGATTTGTTATCCCGCATAATGAGCCGTTCCCCACTCGGCCACAGAGGAGCTGGGGTATTTTGCGGGTCACTGCTCCACAGCTCGTGGATCAGTGCTCAGAGGAGAGAGCCAGATGGAAAAATGCACACAGACGTTGATTAAGTTAAAGAGGCGGACTGCACTCTACTCATCAGCCAATCATTGTAGGCTATCAACAACCAATCAATCAATCATTTTAAAGAATAGGTAGAAGCATGGGGAAAAAAAGAGAGCGTATATAGTGATTAAAAACAGCTTGAATTCAAAATAGTGCAGAAGAGAGAGCCAGAAGAGAACAGGCCAAACGACTTGGCATGCAATGTTGATTGAAGTGATGGACGTCGGCCATCTTGCTGCTCTCATGTTTTGCCTCGCCTATGAAAACAGTTAGACTGACAGATGGAGATGATTTGAGTCAAGCCAACAGACTGGTGTAATGTAATGTAATGTCATGTAATGTAATATAATGTAATGTCATGTAATATAATGTAATGTAATGTCATGTCATGTCATGTCATGGCATGTAATGTAATGTAATGTAATGTAATGTAATATAATATAATATAATATAATATAATATAATATAATGTCATGTAATGTCATGTCATGTCATGTCATGTCATGTCATGTAATGTAATGTGTGTCTTGTCTTCACTCAAAGCCAACTGGAGGGCCGCCATAATATTTATATTCACAGCGAGCGAACCCGCTGTAAATATGACATGTTGGAACGAGTTTTTTTCACGGTAGAGTGAAAAGATGTGTCAGGAAAGTGTAGAGCTGTGTGAAGTAATGTGTTGAAAGAGTTTTAGACTGTTTCAGCTCGTGTGAGTCATAGAGCGTCTAAAGAATATGGACAGAGACAGCGTGACATCACCCATTGGTTTTTGGACTCCCGTTTTGAAGCCTAGTGAGGCCGTCGCCATCTTGGCGGTTCTTGTGCAACTCGTGCGAGACGGCACGAGACCAGAGGTTTCCCAGAGCCGCAGCTCCATCTGCTATTGGAACGTGATCACCAAGTTGCGTGATCACTGGACAGGCGACCTGTCAATCACGGCCAAAAAATAATTTTTGAGTGTCTATTTTACTCTAAATGGGAGTTATATAAAAATTCACCCACCATACAGTTGTCATGAAAGCATGCGCGTAGCCACGGGTGCGCTAGGGTGTGCAAATGCCACCCAGACAGGCCGCTGGCACACCCAAAAAAATGGGGTAAAAAAAGTGTTTTGTTTTGTCTGCAAAACACATGTCAACGCTGTCATGCACTGTGTCCAACTGTCCGCTGACCTATGTGCCCCGGAGCATCATGGGAAACTAGTTAAGCTGTCGTCCACGTAAAGTAAACAAATGCACGCACGCACAGCAGCAGCGCCAACATGAAACAAAGCTCGCTTTTAAGCTTTTTCGGCAAAGGCAAGAAACGACGAGGAAGAAGATGACTCGTCGTCACCCTCCCCCTCAACAAGTGCGGATTGTAGTGCACCCGTTCCCGCACCTGTATTGGTGGTGTACAGTGGAGAAGAGACAGACGATGATGAAGAAGATGATGCAGCCGAAACAATGACGTTAACAGCAGGGAACGCAGCCAACAACACACCGGAGGTTTGTGCAGAGCCAGAGGACACTGAGAACGCTACAGATCTCTCTGCAGTAGACGAACCTGCATGCCAACCAAATTTGCGTTGTTTCCCGACTAGAACACTCATTGGAAAAAGTAGGTGAGACTTTTTTGAGATACTAAACAAAGTGGTTTTACATGTTGCCAAAAAATACAATTTAATTGACTGCTTCTACCTGCTAATAATGAGTGTGAAAAGGAGCAAACAACACACAAATATTCCTCTAAATCTGGTTTGAAAAGACCCAAAACAAATTGGGCGGCGGCCTTTGCGGTCGCCACCAAGTGGTCCGCCCCCTGGCATACCCTGGCTTTCTGTGGCACACCCAATGAGCCGAGTCTGGCTACGCTACTGCATGAAAGGGGAAATTAGCTACAGTATAATTATAGAGCAAAACTGTTGTGAACCAGGCTGGCATATTATGCTTTTCTTTATTTTGTATGTATAGGCTATGCTGTTACAATCTTGGATGGTCATATTAGACGTGGCCTAAGCTTCAAATAAATGTTTGAAAGTTACCCCCATGAGAAAGAATTTTGAGATTTAGACTCTCCATGGGAGGCACAGGGTTTGAGCGAGAGCCACGGGTCTATAGCTGAGGTAGACAGTCCTTGTTGCCATGGTGATGCGCAGCCCTGGCTCCCGTCAGCCCCTCCTCCTCCCTTCCTCATTCGGACTCTATTCCAGTACAGACGACATGCCAACTCACGTTTACGAGACAACAAAAGTAGTTTCCTCTTAGCCGTATCGGACTTTGTCTGCGTTTATCTAGTAGTTCCTGATAGCAGTCCGGGTTCAAAGCTGTAGCTGTAAGCAGTGTCTAGGCGTTTAAAGGCAGTGAGTTTCTTCCGTCTTGGTGCTAGCTTTGTGCTGTCTGCTCAGATGTGTTTTATGCTAGGCTACTTGTGTTAGCCTAGCCTAGCATACCCCCGTCTTCAAGTTTTAGTTTTTCTTACGTTATGTGACCGCTAACGTTAACTGAGTTATCAGTTACCCTCCACAGTCCCCTGTCTGAACGCTAAGTGAGGCCTGGAAAAAAGTCCCAAGCAGCAGAACATGCCAATCCGCTCGTCATACAAGTGTCACAGAGACATTCCAAAGCCACCTATAAGCAGAAGTCTTCATTGATTAGATCCGCCGGGGTTTGAAAGCTCGATGCTGCTAAGGAAGTAGAGTAGCTTATCCCAATTCTGTGCCAGTTATGATATTTTTCCGAGCTAGTCTTCTTCTGCGTTTGTGCTGGATACACCCAGCCAACACAGCGCTCCACAGCGCCCAGTGGTTCTACCTCGTGTATGTTGTTGCAATGGGCCTATATAGCTTCCGACCAGAGGGGCGCTATAGAGCGCTGTGATGGCTGGGTGCATCCGGCACAAACGAAGAAGGGTGAACTGAAAGGGGCGCGTTTTAACTCATTCACTGCCAATATCTGACTGGCATTTTTGGCACAGGCCAAGTATTTCCATAATATTTGGTCATCTTTCAAGACCCACAGTAAATTCTGTACTAGGACTACAGTGATGTCCAATACCTCGAAATGAAGATCTAAGTCTCTACTTTCACCCCCAAAAAGAAAGTTAGCTTTTAGCATGTTCTGTACTCTACTTATAACCCTTTTCATACACCCCATGTTCACCAAAAAAGCCTGTCTGGGAAGAGAAAAGGGAGAAAAAAGCATTTTTGTAAAAGGGCACAATCTCAGGCATAACTCACTCTCAATTCTTTTATTTTGAACTGTATTGACATCAGACATGTAAATATTATTCGTTAGGACACAAATGACAAAAAAAAAAAATATATATATATATATATATATACACACATGAAGTGCTTTTTTTTTACATTCAACAATACAGTTTACTCGGTGTGAGTGTGCAGACAGACAGACAGACAGACAGACAGACAGACAGACAGACAGACAGACACACCGACAGACAGACAGACAGACAGACAGACAGACAGACAGACAGACAGACAGACACACACACACACACACACGATCCCCCTTTTAGATTTCTAACCCAACATAGGATAAGCAATAACCACGCCCTGTGGCACTGGGATTGGCCAGGAGCAACACTGGAGGGCACGCAGCCCAGCGATTTCATGAACCAACTGAAGAGCTCTTGAGAAGGACAGCGGGCTGCTGTGAGTGCCTTCTGCCCGCTGCTGCCTAGCTGTTCCTGTGTTTATTTTTGATTTGTTCTGGTACACCCGTCCTCGTCCATGTCTCCCTGTCATATCAACTCTGCTATTTGATCGTTCCCGTTTTCCCCTCGGCTATTCAACACGTCCTCGCCGCCCTCGCAAACTGATCGATCATTTCCTCATTCCTCCGATGATCAAACACATCTCTTGATTACTTTCTCCCGTTTTCTCCTGGCT
>NC_139626.1:48147346-48157346 GCF_964638095.1 Poromitra crassiceps
GCGGGTCGGAGCCAATGGCAGAGCCGCAGGAACGAGTCCGGAAATCATCGATGCTAACAGTCCTGGTTCTTCACTGTTTTCGCCTATGGGAGTTTTGAATGGGTTTTTGGCGCGATGCTTCTAATAATCTCTCTGGGCAACGCTGGCTTAATCAAACGCGAACCAGTGTTTAGTAATATCATCTTCACACACGAGGACCACTTTTATGAGTTTTGAAGCTTTTACGTGCCGTTAAAAGGGCGGCTAGCTAGCAAACGGGTAAATGAGACTACACTAGTGAGTCGATGGGGATATATACGTCATTAACGTCACCACTTCCAAGGACGAACACGGAAATTCTCTTTCCCTCACCTGGTTCAGCCCCGTTTAGCCCGGGGTAATCAGTGCACACATCAACAACAGTCCAGGTTGAGTGCTGACGTGACGTGGAAGCCTATGCGACAGTGTGTAGTTCTGGATTAGCTTAGCTGGAGCTTTTTACTTCTAGGGCTCGCATTTACGCTACAAAACTAATGAAAGTGGTCCTCATGTGTGAAGATTATCCGACTGAACTCTGGTTCGCGTTTGATTAATCTTGCGTTGCCCAGATACCGTATTTGAAGCATTGCGGCAAAAACCCATTCAAAAATCCCATAGACAGAAACAGTGAAGAACCAGGAAGTCCGGGACTTCCGCGTTCTGACTACAAAAATACGTCATCCCTGCGGCTCTCTATGGCAGAGCTTGCATGGAGCGGAAAGGGATTTTCTTCTGCTGCCGACTGAAATGGACGCCACCAATGGCAGAGCTAGCAGCAGCCTGTTTCCATGCAGCCAGACTATAGGTCCTGCTGCATCACCGTGTCGGGGTTTATTTTCCAATAATGACCGTCTCTCTGTACATGATCCTGCTTATTGCATGGCTACATAGTATAGAAATCAATAGTTTGACACAAAATATTGATTAAAAACAAATTTGATTGATTTATAAATTATTTTATTGTTTCCGTTGAAAAAAATGAGTCGGATAGATTCTACGTCGGCAGTGCGTCCATAGCAACGTAAACTCTGTAGGCTCCTTAAGATGAGCTTATTCATCATTATAACTCATGTTCAACTGAAAATTTCCATTGATGTTGATGTTTTTGTCCTCATTCATCTTTACATTTCCTTCTTGCTATAATAGGGCTTTGCAGTTGAAACACCCGAGTCCGAGTCTACTGTAGCATTAGCTTGCACATCAGCTGGACATACAACATATACCTGGATTCATCGGAGATGTTTCAATGAAGAGATTTCTTTTTTTTTGCCACAAGGTGTGTCGTACAGTAAATGAGCTGACGTTACATTTACCAGACTACTTTCAGCACATTGATATGACTGCGGTGGACCTCTGTGCATAACAACTGTCTGTTACAGGTCAGAATACACAAAATGCCGTGATTGGCCAATCAGATGAGTATTAAACAAAGCCATTTAATAGGCTAAATGAGGTCGTATCCATTCAAAAATATTTGCAGTGAGAGGTCAAATGAACCTGATTTGATCGACACTTTGAATAGAATCACCTGTTTCCATTAGCTTTAAATGCATTCAAGTTTTTATTTTGAATCTGCACTGCTTTCAACTCACATCTGTGGCATCTCCTTTTCTTTCTTCTTCCCCCTCTCCATCCCTCCCTTGGGCTCCTCCCCCTCTCATTCCCTGCAATAATGGGTTAAACAGCTGAAGGCGGTGTGTGTTTTCACTGTGGTTTAGACTCATCTGGGGAGTAGTGGTTAGGCTGCGGGGGAGGAGGAGGGGAGGAGGTGAGACCAGAGGTCCGAGAGAAGACAGAAAGAAAGAAAGAAAGAAAGAAAGAAAGAAAGAAAGAAAGAAAGAAAGAAAGAAAGAAAGAAAGAAAGAAAGAAAGAAAGAAAGAAAGAAAGAAAGAAGCAATTAAGCAAGCAAGCAAGCAAGCAAGCAAGCATTGAAAAGGTGGGATGAGTGCCAGTCCTGACCTCCCTGGGGCCCTAAGCAAACTTCTGCTAAGGGCTCCTCTTACCTGACCAGTGAGCCATGTAAACCATTTCCCATTGCCACACAGTCACACCTGACACCCCAGTGCTCCCACTACAACCTTCCCTCCTTTAAAACAGTTTGCTCCATCTGTCGGTCTAAGAATAAGTAGACTGATACAGAACAGAATGAGATAGAATATAAAAAAAAATGTTTTTTAATATTTTATTTTTCAGTATTTTTTGGAACACAAAGAATAAAATTGAACAAACTCAGACAAAGGAAAAAGACAAAAGAAAAGAAAATGCATTTATATATATATCAGATCAGATATATCAGATACTGTATATCTTTTGACTCTGAGGAAGACAGTTCACCTGTCGAAACGTCAGTCAGCCCCTAAATAAAAAGAACGTGCAGACTAAAGCTTCTGGCATACTCTTCGCGCACGCGCTGTTACCCATCGCGCTTTGTCAAGGTAGGCCAGAAATGGGTCCCAGATTATTTGAAAATCTCTCAAATGCTTTGGCCCTCACGGACCTGAGTCTCCATCCGTATAACTGAGGCCATGTCCGTCAACCACAGCTGAAAAGAACGTGGAGAGGGGGGGAATGAATTCTCAATCCACTCCACTCCCAACTCTATTTTTTGTTTTTGCTCCAATTTGAAGGCCCCTATCTTCCGACAGGCGCTATCCCCTATTAGCGCTGGCGCGCCTGTTTGCACGTGCCTTAAAGCAGGGAAGATTGCAGTCCGCTGCCCAGGTGTTATGCCGAGTTTTGCACCCCCGCCAGACAGCAGCAAAAACGCATCCCCACCTCACAGGAACATATTGCAATTATTTATACAGAAACATAACTGTTTAAAAATGATATAATTGTTTGGGTAGACGTGACCTCCCTGTTTTTAAGTTAAAACAGCCCCAAAATATGGTGACGATGCATGGTGGTGCGGGGAAGCATACTCGTCACAACAACGGACGCAAACGCAGATTAGAGGCGTGCCAAATCATTTATGCACAGCGCAAACGGGATTTGGGCGGAGTTAACGACCAGAATTATTCACGGGTGTGGCCTGGCAATCCCTGGGCGTTAGATCAATCAAACCAGATTCCCGTCTTGCTGTCCATGTAATACAGTTTGCATGCTGTAATTCTTCCATGCGTAATTTAGATAGGTGTAGGCCTATTGACTGTACATGGAAATAATCTATATGAACATATATGCAACTATATGCAACCTATATGCAACCTATATGCACATATAGGAGCATATAGGCCATATATATGCCGCATATAGGTTGCATATAGGCCAGATTTAGGTGCATATATGCGCATATAGGAGCATATAGGCCATATATATGCCGCATATAGGTTGCATATAGGCCAGATTTAGGTGCATATATGCACATATAGGAGCATATAGGCCATATATATGCCGCATATAGGTTGCATATAGGCCAGATTTAGGTGCATATATGCGCATATAGGAGCATATAGGCCATATATATGCCGCATATAGGTTGCATATAGGCCAGATTTAGGTGCATATATGCGCATATAGGCCACATTTATGCCGCATATAGGTTGCATATAGGCCAGATTCAGGTGCATATAAGTGCATATAGGTCTCCTACAGTATAGCTTCTTTATATCCACATATAGGTACTATATGTGCACATACAGGGCATATATGTCTCCTATATAGCTTCTTTATATACACATAAAGGCCCTATATGTTCATAATACAGGTCATATAGGTCTCACTTCTTTATATCCACATATAGGCCATATATGTACACAATACAAGGTATATGCCTCCTATATAAGTCATTTACAAATCTGTTTGTATACACTGTGTCATAATCCATATATACCCAGCGAGCACAAAACGTTTTTTCAACGTTGATTTTTAGTTTAAATCTGGGTGATATTGGGTTTGAACGTCTAAGACCTCATTTCACCCTCTTTTCAACCGGCTAAAATGCGGTTACAACGTAAACGTGTAAAAAAAACACAATTTGGTTCATCATATTGTTAAAACATTTGTTGTAGTTTGGAATAGAGACAATATTGATAGTGTGTGAATTGGCATTTTATTGTCTTTTATTGTGTAACTGAGAGTTGAAATCTGGTCTACACGAAAACTACATTTCAACGCATTTTATGTCACATGAAATATCATAAATATGGGACTATAGGCTATGTGGTGCCAGCAAAAAGCTTCCAGGACACAACTATGGTTAATAGTTTAGCGCAATACTATAAAATAATGAATTCAGTTCCTGCAGCAACGCGCATGCGCAAGTACTTACTAGCTGTGACTGACTAGACCAAAGCAAGTCTGCACCGGTCTGCACCAAGTGCGGAACGAGGTGCTCTGGGCACACTATGTTATTGTAACAGACTGTATACGTGTAGGCCTACCTCCTGAGTCTCTGGTGTTAAATGAAGTTAACCTCTGATGCCGTACAGCCTACAGACTATAGATGCACACACACACGCAACATAATTTTAGTCTGTTACATAATATGATTCGTACGCATCACATAAAATAACTTCCCGATCGCTGACAATTGTGGTCTACGTTGTGTGCGAGAGAGTATATAATGTGCCCGGCTCTCTGGTTAGTATAAGAAAATGTATAGCTCAGCACGTAGAGCGCAGGGCTTGAACCTTGGAGAACGCGCTGCTATATTTTTTATTTAGGAATCCTACATATAGGTACATATATGTACATATAGGTTTCCCATATATGGTGCATACATAAAATTGGCCGATTTCCTATATTATATGTACATATAGGTACATATATGTACCTATACATATAGGTACATATATGTACATATAATATAGGAAATCGGCCAATTTTATGTATGCACCATATATGGGAAAACTATATGTGGCCCTATATTAAAACATATAGGGTACATATAGGTTCTTTCCATGTGGGAATTATCCCTATCTCATAACGACACCATCACATCAATAGGCTACCTGTTAAAAACATCTGAGTTTTCATGCAATTCGGGTTATTTTGTTGACTGGGGTGGGACAATAGAAACGTGTTGGCAGCAGGTAAACGGCGGAGACAAAAGAAAAGATTTGAGGATTTACAGTGGACTCAATTAAAACTCCACTCGTGCCGATCCTTGTGCCAGATCGGCTGTGATGCCAATGACACTCCGGGTTATAGCAGGTGAAGGTGAATAGCCTATTGCAAGTAGGCTACAATGTACAAGTTTTCTCAATTAATTTACCATAACCCCTCCTTGCAATGTGATAAAAGTTTCTCAGTGAATTATAGTTGATTGCCTCACCGAATAAACTGCTGGTTACCCAATTTTAGCAGCAGAATTTGATGTATACTGGGGTGGCACGTCCGTGCGTAATGACGTTTCTGCGCTGCGCGGAGATTATGGTGCGCTCCTGCGCAGCGAGGTATTTTTGCACGTAAGAGATCCTTTTCAAAGTTCTTAGCGCAAAGTAATTGCGCGCTGCTGACGATAGGATAATGCCATCTATCCCCACATTTTAGCGCTGAAACGCCTGCTTTGGCATGTGGCACGCCTATGCCCAGTACAATTATAACAGGCATGCGCATGTGCCCACCCCCAATTTGCATTGCGCACGGCGTTAAACGAGCGCAAACGCTAAATTACCGCTTTTGGGAAGATAGGGCCCTAAATCTTTTATGGTCACTCACGATTCAGTAGGTCACGGGTTGGCTTGGTTCCAGCCTTAAAACTCGTTATATAAAGATTTTTCTCTGAACTCTCTTCATGAAATGTCATCACGTGACTGTTCAGCTCTATAGTTAACTGCTGCAGTGGCCCCTGGAACTGCTTTTTTTGTTGTCGTGATGTTTTAACACAGTTAGTGACGGACAAGCCCGTCTTTTATTGTCACAGTCACACACCAACACATGCATGCGGCCACAAACACATGCTGACGGTGGCCGGTGAAATTTGTCCGCTGCATTTGACCCATCCTGGCTTGTCCTTTCCTCCGGGGGGCAGGCCAGGAGCAGTGGTCGCTTTTTCTTTCCAGCGCCCGGGGACCAACTTCGGATGTTGTCGTCACTGGTCAGATGACGATCTTCTGCATGTTTTTAGTGGGAAACCCCTGGGGAGCACGGGGAGAACATGCAAACTCCACACAGAAAAGCCCTTTCGACGAGATAACCCACCTGGGCAGCAGGCACTGAAGATATGGGGGGGACACAACTCCAGCACCCACAGCGTCCCAGGCGAGAATCGAACTCAGGACCTTCTAGCTGTGAGGCGACAGCGCTACCGACTGCGCCACCGTGCCCCCTATGTCATGCTCATTCATCCTATTCACCTTATGCAGCCCCACCCAATTGACCCATTCATTGCAACTTACTGTTCAAAACGCCGGCTGTTTTATCTGCTCAAACTAGTCTGACTCACTTGGTCAAACAGTTTAACTCACATTATGAGTCAGACTAGGTTTATGAGGCACAGGAATTGTATTTACACGTCTTCCTGTTAGTCTCTCAAGCCAGACGGTCTCTTCTGAATAAGGTGAATATACCACGGGCTATGAACGAATCAGGTCTCCCCGTTTTATAATCTAAGAGCTAAGTCACAGTCAATTACAGAGTCAAGTGCAACATTAGCATCATGCAGACTCTGTGGAGACGGCTCTGTTGCCAGCAGGGGGCAGCATGTCAAGTGGCGCTTTCTCAGGCTTGGCGTAACAAAGTGCTTCTCATGTGTCTGTGACTCCCTCCCACGGACACACACACACACACACACACACGCACGCACACACACACACACACACACACACACACACACACACACACGTCACACAGGGCAGGTTAATGGGGATCAGGTGTGTGGGTTTAGAAAGCTAAAGGCCGGCAGATGAGCGGGACAAAGAGAGGGGGAACCACCCGTGAATTCACCATAGCTGGACCACATATTGTGTACATTTCAGAAAAGGAGGATGGCAGGGGTAGCCCACACTGCCTCTGCCACCCTGCATTTCAAAATGTACCCCCCCCCCCCCCTTTTGTAGCCAATAGACCCTTTTCACAGGGGCCATTTTGTGTCACAAAGGCAGAATAAACACAGGTGCAAGCAAAACACTAATGAGGGTTTCCAAATTCCAATCGTGCAAGTTGGAAACCCTCATTAGTGTTTTGCTTGCACCGGTGTTTACCCTGCCTTTTCGACACAAAATGGCCCCCGTGAGAAGGGTCTATTGGCATGAACGGCATGAACACAAACACACGCGCACGCACACACACACACATACACACACACGCACGCATGCACGCACGCATGCACACACTTGACTTGAGTTGACTTGGCTTTTTTCCAACGTTTTTTGCTTGCTTGTTTTGGTAGTGAAATATTCTATGGTCTCTTCTGATCCTAAATACAGCTGAATTGGTCTGACCAAGTAAAACTATTTTATAAGCATTTTAGGAAATGTCTACAGTATATGGAAAAAAAGAATGGCAGATGAAATCCCTTGGTGCGGATGCCGAACCCGGAAGAGGGCGTGACTTTGGCACTCTATAAGAGTATTCGTTGATGTAGTGTGTGTGTGTGTGTGTGTGTGTGTGTGTGTGTGTGTGTGTGTGTGTGTGTGTGTGTGTGTGTGCGTGCGTGCGTGCGTGCGTGCGTGTGTGTGTGTGTGTGTGTGTGTGTGTGTGTGTGTGTGTGTGTACACCACATCAATAGCAGCATGTGTGCCTAGAGAGGGAGGGAGGGAGGGAGTGTAGAAAAAAGGAAATGTGCACATTGCTTGAAAGTCTCAAGGTAGTTGTGTATTGCTTTTGCCTTGGGCACGTGTGTGTGTGTTTGTGTGTGTGTGTGTGTGTGTGTGTGTGTGTGTGTGTGTGTGTGTGTGTGTGTGTGTGTGTGTGTGTGTGTTGTTTGTTTGTTTGTGGGGGTGGATAAACACAATTTTGTATAATGTACTGTGCAGCCACTTCTATAGGCTACGTGACGTGTGTCCGTTTCTAACGTGTCCGTTTGTAGCATCAGAACCACTTACTTCTACACCTGGGTAGGTGTGTTTTCTCCTCTCGTGTGAGACAACAGGAGAGAGTTAAGTTAAGTTAAGTTATCCTTTATTTATCACCATGGGGAAATTCAGCCTCTGCATTTGACCCATCCTCTACTAGGAACCTTCCTAGAACTAGGAGCAGTGGGCAGCCGCAGTGCAGCGCCCGGGGACCAACTCCAGTTATTTTTGCCAGTGCCTTGGTCAGGGGCACTGACAGGAGTATTAACCCTAACGTACATGTCTTTAGGTGGTGGGAGGAAACCGGAGCACACAGAGAAAACCCACACGAACACGGGGAGAACATGCAAACACAGACACAGATATGTTGACAAGAGAGAGACAGAGACAGCAGGAGAGAGACACAGAGTTGTTGACAAGATAGAGACAAAGACAGAGACAACAGGAGAGAGACACAGAGATGTGGACAAGAGAGACACAGAGACAGAGACAACAGGAGAGAGACACAGAGATGTTGACAAGAGAGAGACAGAGACAAAGACAGAGACAACAGGAGAGAGACACAGAGATATTGACAAGAGAGAGACAGAGACAAAGACAGAGACGACAGGAGAGAGACACAGAGGTATTGACAAGAGAGAGACAGAGACAAAGACAGAGACAGCAGGAGAGAGACACAGATATGTTGACAAGATAGAGACAAAGACAGAGGCAACAGGAGAGAGACACAGAGATATTGACAAGAGAGAGACAGAGACAGAGACAAAGACAGAGACAACAGGAGAGAGACACAGATATGTTGACAAGAGAGAGACACAAATACAGAGACAACAGGAGAGAGACAGAGATGTTGGCAAGAGAGAGAGACAGAGCCAAAGACAGAAAGCTACTTACAGTTTGAGACATGGTGAGCGAGATTAGTCTGTCGCACATGCACTCCCTTTGGTAATGACATTTAATCAAAACTCTCAAGTGCTGCAGCTTACACCAGCTGCCTGCAGTTCACCACTGTCAGTCTAGGGGGGGTATGAGTGAGGGGGAGAAGAGGAGAGACGGCAGGAGGAAGAGGTGGTAGATGAGATGGAGAGGAGGAAGAAGACAGGGAGGGGGAATATGAGTCAACCCAGAGCCGTGTATATATAGAAGAGTCGCAACATCTCCATTCACGCGCCATACGCAGCATTCAAGTGCCAGACTTTGGCCAACGTCAACTCCAGTCCCCAACGGTCCAATCAAACTCCTCCACGCGCTATGACCCGCCTCTCTACCCCGTTTCAGTCGGAATACGTCATCACAGACCCTGAGATCTCACCTCACCTGCACTTTAACCATCGCCTCTTTGGGGACTTCAGGTCCCGATGTTATATAATGGATCCCACAGCCCTTCCAGGCAAAAAAAACCCCGAAAACCACGCCCGTTTCACATGACACGACCGGTAGCCGCTCGCTGGCTGCTCTGCTAACCCTTAGCATGCTAGCCAAACATGCAACCAAAAAGTTGTCAATTGACCATAAACGCAAGATTAAACCTTTCGGAGGACCTCCTGCCAATTGCAACTTCAACAGAGTGACGACTCATTGACGTTTCCCGGTAGCCATCGACGACTTGTAGTGACGTCGATTCGTCCACTGGTTCATGCAACTCCTCGTAAACATCGGTCGTTTGAACCCCTTGAAAATCGACCAATGTTGTAATTTCCCTTGTGCGGAGTGCGGGCGGCCTATAGTCCCTCAGACTCCACGGGCGAGGGCTTCTCTAGAGTGTCGAGACGTCCGACAATCATAATGGGAGAAATCCATCAGAAGGGGACAGATACCAATTTGTATCTTTGCTGATCTGACATTCTGGGAAAGGTATTCACCTTATGTAACCCCGCCCACTTGACCAGTGTGTTGTGTTACGACCTCCTGTTTAACGCCGGCTGTTTTACCTTTTACCTGTTTTACCAAACCAGAGATTGTCTCTGGTCAAAGCTAGTGACTCACTGGACGTGCATGGCTCTGCCACAGGAAGTGTAAACGC
>NC_139626.1:48171254-48235025 GCF_964638095.1 Poromitra crassiceps
TCTCTCCCCTCCCTCTCTCTCTCTCTCTCTCCCTCCCTTCCCCTCCCTCCCTCCTCTCTCTCTCTCTCTCTCTCTCTCTCTCCCTCCCTCCCTCTCTCTCTCTCTCTCTCTCTCTCTCTCCCCTCCCCTCCCTCTCTCTCTCCCTCCCTCCCTTCCTCCCTCTCTCTCTCTCTCTCTCTCTCTCTACGATTGCTTTCGTTTCCTTTCCCACATGATGGGATCTCAGAGGCAGTTGAGAAGAAAGGATGACAGATAGGGAAGTGAGGGAGTTTTGACTTTGAATCCTAAAATCCCAGAATGCAATAGCACAGCAAACAAGAAAAACCCTATAGAGTGATGTGGCACCGCTTGACCACTTTTGACACGTTAGAAAGGGGCTGAAACGGTTCTGTCAACCAGTTCAGGTGGACTGGAATCTAGTTCAGGTGGACTGGAATCCAGTTCAAGATGTGCAGGACTGTTTGACGTTGTTGCCCTGTTTTCTGCTGCTTGACTGTATTGAATTTCACGCTGACTGCTGCAGTCCGCTAACCAGTCCGCTAACAGATGGAATTTGCGAGATCACGATCGCGCGAGGAATCCATCTCGCCGCGCTCCAAGCTATTGGTTGAACTCCGTCCCAGCAGGGGGCCGGACCAATCAGCATCCAGAGGCAGCTATACGGGCGGGATTTAGGTTTGACGACAAAGAGAAGCGAGCCCGTGACAGACAGATGGTTCATCCAATCACCTGCCAGATATTTTTTTGATATTCTTTTTTTCTGTTCAGTTCACTTATGTTTGTAGCCCCTTGGACACAAGCATGTCTCAACAGGGACGCAAGCATGTCTCAACAGGGGCTTTTCCAAACAGTTTCCAAAGACGAGGTCCCCGATGGTTCTGTGGAAGAAACCATCTGGCAGCGGCAGGTTAACAGAGCGTGTCTCTGTCCCTCTGGCGGCCTCTGCTGGTCTTCTGCTCTTAGGCAACAACAGCCGTATGCAGCTGACATACAAATGGTCTCAATAGATATTAATTTCTGTGATTTAGACCAGTGTTCCCCAACCACCGGGCCGCGGACCGGTACAGGGCCGCAACGCATTTGGTACCGGGCCGCAAGCCGGTAAAAAACAAAAAACAAAATAATAATAATAATAATAATAATCATAGGCTATAATATTATAGGCTGTGTGTGGTAGTTGAAACATAGCTTCAAGTTGACGTTTATTTATGTTTGTAGTTAAAACAAAAACATAAATACTGTATAGGCTACATACAGTACAACACAAAAGGCTGTTATTTACCATTTGTCGCCACCTGGTGAGTAAATATATATGTAACTAAAACCATTCAAATTGACAACCGGTCCGTGAGTTTTTTTTCCATGTATCTACCGGTCCTTGGCACAAAAAAGGTTTAGTTGGGAACCCCTGATTCAGACTATTGTCTCTGAACAGATTAAATCAACCTGCAGCACATAGGCCTACTACACTATGTATGTCCTCTGGTGGTGACACATGGTATTTCTGGTGTAAGTACTACATGTTTTTAAGATGTAGTTTTCTTTTGGAATGGTATCAAAGTACTGTCGTGTTGAGATTTTGGTTTTCATGAGAACACTTAGTGAAGAGAAAGAGAGAGTGAGGGGAGGGTTTATAGAGACAGCTGGCAGTTTGTGGGAGTCATAAACATCAGCAGTGAAAGCCCAGGGCTGCTTCTCTCAGACAGAGGGAGACATGCCAGCTCAGTCGATGCTGATGAAGATGCTGCGCATGGGCGAAGTTTGCGTTGGTTCAGGGGGTGCAGTCCCCCTAGTGGCCGGAAATCCATGTCATGGGATCTCTATTTATTTATAACACAGAAGTAAACTTTTATGCCTTGTAATGCCTTGCTCTAGATCAGGGGCAACTCAACTGGTGGCCTGCGGGCCGCATGCGGCCACACTGGCCACACTGAGTGGCCACAATGAGTGGGCCCCGACCTCACTCAGTGTGGCCCCTGGGTCAATAAAGAAAAACAAGGGGGAAGTTTTTGGTTTGGTTAGGTTAGGTTAGACCACCCAAATCTGTGTTTTTATTTTCCTGTACATCCCAGAACATGGCGCTAATGGCGTTAGCATTGTCCATCCACATACTGTTTAATGTTAGCATTTGAGCTGACGCTATTGTAAAAAAACTATATCCAGGATGCACATTGCACATGCAACATTACTAATCTTACTGATTCATATGACATATTTTGGGTGATGTACCCCGCATCAAATTGCTGTAGCGGGCTGTTTTAAAGCTAGAGCAAAGTTTCTGGTGTCATCTGAATGGACAAATTACTTATTTGAATATGAAAAATATAAATGTTGGTATAATAAACTTTGATTACCAGTCCTTTTCATCACATTAGTAGCTATAATTGGGAGTGATGGTGTTACAGTAGGCTACTGGTGGAAGTGCACGGTCACAATCTGGCCCTCTGGTAGCGAGGACATTCTTTTGTGGCCCGGCTCTCTATCATCAAAGTTGCCCATCCCTGCTCTAGATAAAGGCTAGAATAATTGTGACTCTTTTCAATGTTTATTATAAAACGTAATATTATTCTGGTCTAATTTCCACTGCGGTATGGCAGCCGGATGCAACCCTCTGCATGGGCATCTTGCATGCGCAGCCATTTGTGTTGCAGAGCATTACATCCCCTCCCTGTCAAAATCTAAATTACAAGCAACAGCAATTATCTTCAGTGATCTCAATTACCAATCACGATGACCAGTCTTGCTGATTTGGGGAATACAATTTATATTTTTACTGCACATTTTTGCATCTTGTATCAACATTTGACTATTTTAACCTAAAGCGACATTCATGCTACAATGATTAAACGTTAGTAATTGTGCACACTGCATGGTTCCACTTTCAGTATGTGATTAGCTGATGTTGTCAAAGTAATTCCAGAATTAGAACCTCTTCCACCCTGCCAACAAACTTTATTTTAAATTCTAGCCAAGAGGATTTGCACGCTTTCCAAAGATGTCCTGTTGAATTCCAGGGAAATGTGTCTAAAACTAGAAGGGCATGAGAGTGCAGACCTCTGCCCAGGCCAATAGTCCAGTCTGCTATGATTGTGCACATTTTCTGAGTCGGATCGGATCTGCTCGAAAATGTAACGTGTTCTTCTTCCTTCTGCTACACGAACCTTCTTGAAAATCGGCCCAGTCATTTTTCCGTAATCCACAGACAGACAAACGGCACTAAAATAACTTCCTATATGCTTTGGTGCAGCCTTAAAGAAATGGCATATTGGATGTATATTTTACAACTGACTCAGGATATGTACTGTATGTATGTACTGTACTACAGAAAATGAAAGAAATGGCCTTTTCTACCCTTGAAGCTACCCATTTCATTATGGAAATAATAAAACCAGACCTGTGTCATATGATGTTTGCAGATCATTTGTTATTATTTGCTGTAACCCATTTGGAGCAGCAAATGGCCGGCGTTTACCACATCAGAACAACTTGTTTAATGGTGCCAGCTTGTAGGTTGTCAGTCACAGAAAAGTCTCTTTATTAAATAGACTTTCAAACACAAGAGACGTTCTCATTGTATTGTAATGTGGCATAATATCCACACATCTGGTACTCTGAAGAAACACTATTTGACCCAGTCATGTTTTACACCACAGCATAGTCTTGTGTTGCTCAATGGGCAGAGCAAGGCACTAACACTGGGGTTGGGGGTTCCATTCCATGCAAAAAACAACAACAACAACAACAACAACAACAACAACAACAGACAAACAAAAACATAGCCTACAAACTCCGCTTGCTATAGGCACTTTGTATAAAAGCTATCAGGTGCCAGCTATGTGTTATATAGTGTAATCGTTCAGAAGCACCTTAAAGGAACACTCTGCCCATTTTCAACCAGCTTCGTATCATTAGAACATCAGTAGTACAGTATATCAGAAAACTGTAAACTGTTTTGAAGTCTGTCATTTAATTTGACAGTTATTGAGTGTTAAAGTGTGGACCAGTCAGAGCTGAACGCCAATCTCCGTGGGGAGCTTGGATTGGCTACAACGAAACTGCCAGCCCCTATTTAAGATGGTTTTCTCACCTCTGTTAAATGTTTGTTTGAAAAAGGTCGGTGACCGAAACGTCACAGTAAAACAAATTTGATTGCAACTTCACAGTGTGCGGGACTTTTTTTCATTTTTTTCACTTATTACGGACGTTTTTGTCTTTGCCCGACGCACCTGGCCTGAAAGATGTGCGGAGTTTCTCTTCAAAGTGTGGACCAGTGACATCACTGGTCCACAACTCAAATTAATAACTCATTAGCTCAAATCAACTCTCAATAACTGTCAAACTAGATGAATGACTTCAAAACCGTCATCTAGTTTGACAGTTATTGAGAGTTGATTTGAGTTAATGAGTTATTCATTTGAGTTAGTGTGGACCAGTGATGTCACTGGTCCACACTTTAACACTCAATAACTGTCAAATTAAATGACAGACTTCAAAACAGTTTACAGTTTTCTGATATACTACTGAGGTTCTAATGATACAAAGCTGGTTGAAAATGGGCGGAGTGTTCCTTTAAATTTCCATGGAATTTCCACACACTGGCTCAAGTCCCAATGTTGCTCAATACAGACTAGCTTCTAAAGTAAATCTGGTACCACATCACCATATACATTACATCACCTTGTTTCAGTATTGTGACTATATGTGTGACTATATGTTTTCCTGCCTCTCATGCATGCTGTTGGAGCTTTTTATTCATCCCCTTTTTGTTTTTGTTCTGCCATATTTGGACATTACCACAGTCCTCCACCGGAGGGTTAAGTGCCTTGCTCAAGGGCTTTTCCCCTCTCTCCTCACTCCACCTCTGGGCTCCTGCAAGCCTCAGACGATGATGCAACTCATGTGGTTGGTCACGGCTCCCACTGTGTCCAGTCCCCTGCCAAACCCTATTACCCCAGTGTGTGTGTGTGTGTGTGTGTGCGTTTGTGTGCGTGTGTGCGTGCGTGCTTGTGCATGTGTGTGTGTGTGTGTGTGTGTGTGTGTGTGTGCCCGTGCTTGTGCGTGCGTGCATGTGTGTGTGTGTGCGCGCATGTGTGTGTGTGCGTGTGTGTGTGTGTGTGTGTGTGTGTGTGCACGTGCTTGTGCGTGTGTGCGTGTGTGTGTGTGTGTGTGTGTGTGTGCGTGTGCTTGTGCATGTGTGTGTGTGTGTGTGTGTGTGTGTGTGTGTGTGTGTGTGTGTGTGTGTGTGTGTGTGTGTGTGTGTGTGTGTGTGTGAGAGAGAGCCTGGTTCCATAATAACCTGATTTGACCGTTAACTAAAACAGCATGTGAGGCCCAGGCTTACAGATGGAGATAAGAAGCTGCCCAAGGAGCTGTGTGTGTGTGTGTGTGTGTGTGTGTGTGTGTGTGTGTGTGTGTGTGTGTGTGTGTGTGTGTGTGTGTGTGTGCGTGTGTGTGTGTGTGCGTGCGTGCGTGTGTGTGTGTGCGTGCGTGCGTGTGTGTGTGTGTGTGTGTGTGTGTGTGTGTGTGTGCGTGTGTGTGCGCTTGTGCGAGCGTGTGTGTGCGTGTGTGCGTGCGTGCATGGGTGTGCATGTGAAGATCACCACATTAGTCCTTCCTCCTGTTTTGTTTATTTAAAAAAAGAATCTAATCCTATCCCTGGGCCCATATTTATTTATCGAGCACCTCCCAATCCCTCATGGTCATTATATTCATTGTACAAATGTACAATGTTCAACACAAATGTTACCATTGGATGTGTTGTATCAGATTTAGTTGAGAACCGGGAGTCCCTTGGCAAGTTACAATTAAAACAAACAACCCACACAAACAAAGCCACACACACAAGGCACTATTAAAGTGTGTACACGTAAAAACCAATGCATTCTCAGGTTATGGGAACAGAGTTTTGTGATGAAGTGCTGTAATTCACATTTTTTTCCACATTATTTACACGTTCCCTCAACTCACTTTCCCTTTAGAGCTTAGTTCGGGCCCAACACCCTCCTTCCCCCTTTAAAAAAGAAAAAGCCCGACCCGACCGTGTTCTGTCTGAGCCCCGGCCCGGCCCTTCGCATTTGTTGCATTTATGGACCCGAACCTGAAACGTTCTTACTAAGTTGGCTGTTTATCTAAACAACAACCCTGCTGTTGTCTGTTCAGTCTTATGAATACACAAGGATTTAAGGTTACAATGTTATGACATTCTGTTTATCACACGGTGTGATTCACACCCAACGATATATATAAAAAAAGTATTATATCTGACCGTCAGCCCGGCCCGACCCAGGCCCAAGGAGTGGAGGGGAAATTCCGGGTTTGGGTTCGGGCAGAGAATCTAACGTCTACTTTCCTTTCCCCCCTGCCTCGTCGACTGCTATTAGTCAACTAGTTCATTAACATAATCACGACTGCACCTTTTCCAAGTGGTTCTCAGCCCAATCCTCTTGCACAACTGATTCAATTAAGGTGTCATGAGAATGCGTGAGCCTTAATTGAATTGGTGAGTTGAACTCAACAGCGCGCCTTGTGGCTGCATGGTATTCTGGTTGAAGCCACACTCGGTGAATAATCATCTCTCTGCCTCTTCTCCGGTGCATTATTTCTCCCTGTACGATTGTCCGTTCAAACTAGATGAAGAAAGAGGCTCCCGCTGTTTGATTCTGAGGAGATGATACTGCAAAACCATGAAGTTTAACGTTACTCTGGGTGTTTTGAATAATTGGAAGATCTTGAAATGCAATGTAGATCACCAATATAAATATCATTGTACGTCCGCCTGGAAAATAGAGTAAGCAAGGTGTCTATAAATGTAACTATATTTCTCTCTCTCTTTCATTTTCCCTATCTCCATCCCACCCTTCTGCCTCTCCCAGGTCGTGGTAGCCATGTTGGGGGCGTGTCTGCGGCTGGTTTTGCTCCTCCCCCTGGCTTGCTGTGTCCCCTCCGCCTCCAGACCGCCGCCCCGAATCTGCAGGCGGTGCTGCGACCACCTGGAGCCGCCGGCATCCACCAACCAGTACCACGTGCCCGAGGTCCGCACTGTCATCAACATGACCATCCTCAAAGGTACCGGAGCTCTGACGGGCCTAGGAGCCATGGCTTAAACACTGCCTCATCTCAACAAGCAGCACGGCTCTGGACGTCCGGGTAGTGCAGCGGTAGATTCCCTGCTTGCCAAAACGAGGGTCGCAGGTTCGATCCCCCGTGTTACCTTGGTCAGACGTCCAATACGAATGTGTCTGCAGGTGAGAAGCCGAAGCGCTTCCTCCGGTTGGTCGGGGCACCTGTTTGGGGGGAAGGAGGGGAACTGGGGGGAATAGCGTGATTCTCCCACGCGCTACCGGTGAAACCCCTCGCTGTCAGGTGAAATGAAGCGGCTGGCAACTGCACATGTATCGGAGGAAGCATGTGCTACTGTAGTCTACGGGGCTCTTCCCTGATCGGCAGAGGGGGTGGAGCAACGACTGGGACAACAGAGAGAATTGGCCAAGTACAATTGTTGGTGGGGGGGAAATCCGAAAAACTTGAAAGAAAAAAGAAGTGGCACATTACTTTAGGTTTCAAAACATGTAGCAGAAAGTCCAGTTTCTGCAAGAAAATGTCAATGTCTTTGATTTGCTGATTAGCAATCAATGAATACACAACCTGGAATGTATTCAGAAGCGTAGCTTGAAGCAGGTATAGAAACTGAAATTCAGTTTCTATACCTGCTTCAAGCTACGCTTCTCAAATCACAGCTGGCCTCTTGCCAGGCTAGTATTTGATTCAAGGTGAAATAAACTTGATGTAATAGGATCCTACATGGTTAAAGAAAAAAAAAACATCGCATGGATGCATAACTGGGACGTATCCTCAGTGATGTACCCTGGGGTCATAGGATGTTTCGGGTCTCGCAACATCATACACCCTCGCCCAGGTGACCCAGCCGGGGCTGGCCAAGCCCCAACTTACGTCCCAGTAGCTACCCACGGTCAGCCCTATAGGGAGGGTCGAAGGTGGTCACGCGGTCAGGGCCACTCAATCCGCTGCTCCGGAACTACTCTGCTGGGATCGGGGGAGGGAGAGGGCTCTGGTACGTAGAGGGACCGGGCTCTGTGGGTTGCCACCCGGCCGGGTTCCTCCCTCGTCTCACCAGGTCTACGACCTGTGCGCTGCACCAGACTCCCCCGCTCCAAACATCTCATTCCGAGGTGATGGTATCTTAGTGGACACCATGCAGTACCAGTACTTGGTGGCACTGCAGTCTCCACTTGCGGCTTGAATGGCCCTCCTAAAAGGCCTCTCGTGGGTTGTTGGGCTTCTTCCTCACGGAAGTTATAATGTATTAGGAAATATCATTGAGAAAGGGCTGAGATTGATAGAAAGAAGCTGCAACCACTTAAAGAAACAACCTCTCCAGCAGACGATGAAAGAACCATATTGCCAAGTTAGCATGTCTTGACAGTATTTGTTAGCGTCTGTCATAACAATGTATTATCTAAGCCATGAATTGAAGAAACTGACAGCTAAGTAAGCATGTCTTTCATTGGATTTGGAAAAGTCTGTCAAAGAAAACACACATCAGCACATTAGTATCAACACATCAACTTCTCTGAGGTGTGTCGGGACAGAAAGTGACTGCTCGCTATAAGCATGTCTTTAATTCTATAAGAGATAATGTGTATATAGAAAGAAGTGAATACTGAACCTTGTCTCGATCTCACACTGTTGACTGTGCATTCACAATAAGTCCAGTGACCGCTTCAACAAATCACTGCCTTGGTTAGACAGTCGGGAAGACCCCAAGTATGTTTGTGTGTGTTTTTGTGTGTGTGTGCGTGCATGCGTGTGTGTGTGCGTGCGTGCATGTGTGTGTGCGTGCGTGCGTGTGTGTGCGTGCGCGCAGAGAGAAAATGACAAAAAGACAAGAGGAACAAATTAAAAACGGATTTTCACAATATCCCAGAAACACGCAGCAGCCCGAGAGGGCTTTGTGAGAACATGTGTATCTAATATCGGAGCCGTAGCGGCCAAGTCGACCGGAGCAAATCCACCCAATGTGTCATCAGTGTGTTGTTTTATCTGCCACTCCTTTGATAACTGGACATTCCCAGTCTGTCCTGACCTGTGATCCACCCCACAACCAAGTCTGTCCTGACCCGTGATCCACCCCACAACCAAGTCTGTCCTGACCTGTGATCCACCCCACAACCAAGTCTGTCCTGACCCATGATCCACCCCACAACCAAGTCTGTCCTGACCCGTGATCCACCCCACAACCAAGTCTGTCCTGACCTGTGATCCACCCCACAACCAAGTCTGTCCTAACCTGCGATCCACCCCACAACCAAGTCTGTCCTGACCTGTGATCCACCCCACAACCAAGTCTGTCCTAACCTGCGATCCACCCCACAACCAAGTCTGTCCTGACCTGTGATCCACCCCACAACCAAGTCTGTCCTGACCCGTGATCCACCCCACAACCAAGTCTGTCCTAACCCACGATCCACCCCACAACCAAGTCTGTCCTGACCCGTGATCCACCCCACAACCAAGTCTGTCCTAACCTGCGATCCACCCCACAACCAAGTCTGTCCTGACCCGTGATCCACCCCACAACCAAGTCTGTCCTGACCCGTGATCCACCCCACAACCAAGTCTGTCCTGACCCGTGATCCACCCCACAACCAAAAACCACGCCAACCCTGAACCAAGGAAAAGGAAAGGCTTGGCTCTCATCTTCCAGCTTAAATGCTGAGCACACACAGGCCAGGCTTAGGGGACAAATCCATGTGAAACTGTGCACTGTAAGCTTGGGTATGAGTAATTGGGTATGGGCTGATTTTGACACAATTTTGTACAGAACCTGACGATACCAAATATTATCTGATCGGGCTGTTTTAGTTTGAGAAATATTTGAGAAAACTGACATTGCAATATATTTTGCTTCTGCGATACTGTACGTATATGTATTGCGATGTGAAAAAGGAAGAAGGTGGCCTATAGTGGGTAAACTGCAAGAGTGACATAGTAGCAAGTGAGTGTGTATTTAGCTGCAGCGAGTGAGTAAAGTTAGCGTGAAAAGAGCTTAGAACATCTCTAAGAGGCTGTGCATTATGTTTGCTTTTGCATTCATTCAATAAAGTGCCAATAAAGTTTTCCACTGCAGAGTTGGTCCGGACTAGTAAAAGCTTACCAGCTACGAGCCAAGCTAAGCTAAAATAGGCTAGCACAACACCAGAGGCTACTACAGTTCGTAGCCGCGGAAGCTGGAAAGGTTACATTATGCTACATAGCCTACTCTTAAAGGATGGCTTTACCGATTATCAACCCACTTTGTATCATTATAATCTCGGTATATAACCACATAAGCAGTGTTTACCTTTGCTATGTTTTCCTCACGGAGAGCTCCCATTTTCTCCCCTGGCAAATGCTGCGTTGTGACGTGTTTTACGTCACAACGCATCACAACGGAACTGCGGAAGTTCTGCTCGAGACGCGGAATCCGCGGGGCGGATTTTATTGTTTATTTTTATTTTTTGAGTATGCGCACATCCACGGAGAATCGCATGGAGAGACCCTTAGCCCACGTTCACACCATACGCCAAAGCAACACTCAACGTATACGCTCAACCTACGCTGAACCCACAAGTTTCATTTCGGCGTCCTTGTTAACAGGCGAGGCCGTTCACAAAACCCGCACGCGTGCCTTGCTCAAGCCGCGCTCAAGCGATCGTTCAGGATTCAGTCCTATTTTCCAAGCGTGAAGCTTGAAGCTGCCAGGCATGAAGTCAATGGAAGTTGTGGTCAAGGCGCGCCGAGTGAGGCGCTGAGGAAGAGAGAGGGCTTCTTGTGTGACCGGTTAAGCGTGAGCTCAGCTTCAGCGTGAGCTCAACTTCAGCTCTGCTTCTGTTAAGCGCCAGGTGTGAACAAAGGCTAAATGACTTGCAGCTGGCGGGGGCGGAGTTTCTGCAGGCAGAGAAAGGGAGGATTTTTCTGTGATGTAAACAGAGCGAGAAGGTAAACACTGCCCATGTGCTTATATTATTGTCTGTAATATTATTACCGAGATTATATGTGATACTTAACGTGGGTTGATAATCGGCAAAGCCATCCTTTAACAAACCCTTACATTGGACTAAATTATGTTATATGAATATCAGAGAGAATTCTCTTGTACATTAGTCATGGAAAATGAGAACCGTGCGAGTTGTCCTTTTGTATCAAGCAGCTAAACAGCTGTAGCAGATGTGTTTGAGTTCATTTGTCTTACTTTTGCCATCGCACGTCCTGCGATGTGATTATCATGCACACATTGTGATGACGATGATGAAAAGATATATTGTGCAGGCTGATTATCTGATATAATTTTCTTTATTTTGATCATTTTCATGGCAAAGAAAGACGTTTTCTGTGTTTCCTACAGACTTGTCAGCCTCTGAAACAGCATGTGGGCCAGCATGGGGCACTAAATTCAGACTAATGAAATACTTTTGGGGTTAGCAGCTCCTTAAGGCAGGGTGACTCACCCTGTACTAGGACTATATCATTACATATTTATCATATCATTTGTTCATTTTCAGCCACATTTGGAAAGCCTTTCCCCACTGTTTGTTAAGGGAAAAACATTAACAACAAAGAGGTGGATGAGAAGACTGGCTGATCCAGTATTTCTCTCTCTCTCTCTCTCTCTCTCTCAAAGGAGCTAGGGCTCTGTCTGTTTGTTTGTTTGTCTGCAGTGATGTCATAAATTCACTCTCTCTCTCTCACATGCACACACACACACACACACACACACACACACACAAGAGACAGACCCACACAATGTCATAAATTGTGACATCATCAGTGATGTCAGAGGCATTGATGGCAGTGATGTCATAAGAGGTTGTGATGTCATCCGTGATGTCATAAAAGCAGTTATGACATCATCAGTGATGTCATAAGAGTCCCACTGATGATGTCATCAGTGATGTCATAAGAGCACATCATGTCCCAGGGGCAGACACTGAAAGAAGTGGGAGTCTGGCTTCAGACCCCCGTCTTCAGGCATGGACAGCTGTATGTTGCCAACTCCAGGACAGGTGATCTAGCATCCCTGAAGCCATCAAGGAGTGGTGAGGGCTCGGCTGCGCAGCGCCCGAGCTGCGTGTGCAAGCTGCAGGGCCAGCTCGACGAGCTGCAGGGTGGGCCCCGAGCTGCGTGTGCAAGCTGCAGGGCCAGCTCGACGAGCTGCGTGTGCAAGCTGCAGGGCCAGCTCGACGAGCTGCATGTGCAAGCTGCAGGGCCAGCTCGACGAGCTGCGTGTGCAAGCTGCAGGGCCAGCTCGACGAGCTGCAGGGTAGGCGAGGCCACGCAGTGGAGGACACACTTGCAGGACCATTAGTATACACAAGCACACATACATGCACAACATTCACATACATACATTAGTTGCATGCATACATAATGTATAATGCACATAAACACATTTGGCCTTCAGAACAGTGAATTCTTCGAGGGCTGCATTCAACAAGTCGACTCCAGCATCATGGTTTTTCAGCGGCACGTTCATTCTGCAAACATCCCGTCCCACCTCAACCTAAACATCTTGTCCCACCTCAACCTAAACATCTTGTCCCACCTCAACCTAAACATCTTGTCCTAAACATCTTGTCCCACCTCAACCTAAACATCTTGTCCCACCTCAACCTAAACATCTTGTCCCACCTCAACCTAAACATCTTGTCCCACCTCAACCTAAACATCTTGTCCCACACATCCTGTCCCACCTCAACCTAAACATCTTGTCCCACCTCAACCTAAACATCTTGTCCCACCTCAACCTAAACATCTTGTCCCACCTCAACCTAAACATCTTGTCCCACCTCAACCTAAACATCTTGTCCCACCTCAACCTAAACATCCTGTCCCACCTCAACCTAAACATCCTGTCCCACCTCAACCTAAACATCTTGTCCCACCTCAACCTAAACATCCTGTCCCACCTCAACCTAAACATCTTGTCCCACCTCAACCTAAAGGTGGTCTATTGTGTTTAGGTTAGGGAATTGATCAGTCACTGTCTCAGTTTCCCCCACTGGTCTAGTTCAAACCAGTGACCTTCTGCTGACACAAGCCCGCTGTTTTAGACTTCAGGCTAAAGCTGCCGACGAAATGCATGCATAATATACACAAATCTGCACTTTGTTTTTCTCTCTCTGTCTCTCACACACACACACACACACACACACACACACACACACACACACACACACACACACACACACACACACACACACACACACACGCATAGTTCTAGGGAACTCTGGAAAAATAGGACATAAGAGATCCATTCTTGCAGATCTGTCTGCCCCAAGGCAGAGGGGCTGTGCTGTGTGTTGCTGTGCTCTGAGCTGTACAGTGTCACTGAACTGCAGCTGTGCAGAGAGGGAGGCTGCCTCACCCGCCACTGAACCTGCTTATGTGGCAGAAAACACACACACATGCACGCACCCACACGCGCACACACACACACACATGCAAGCACACAAAGGCAATCGCCATATACACACACGTGCACAACACACACACACGGAGGGAGAATTGGACTGCGTGTGTGTGTGTGTGGGGGGGGGGGTGTCATAGGATTGTTTCAGGGACACATTTCAGACTTGAGACTATAGTTAGTTGGGGACGGCGTGTCCAACTGGGGACAAAAGCTGTGGCCGCAAATTGAAAAAAGCTTATTTTTAAGGTCGGGTTAGGTACGGTGAGGGTTAGGATAGGCAAGTAATGGTATGTAATGTCCCGAAAAGTGTGTGTGCGCGCGCGCGCGTGTGTGTGTGTGTACATGTACATGTACGTATTTGGCTGTACATTAGTGTGTGCTTGTGTTTTCTCTCACAAAGCCTCAAGTGGCCTCAAACAATGGAACCCACATTGTGCTGCAGTTCTCTGCAGCCAATCTCAGGGTGAGAGACCAGCCAGCCAAAATGTCTGAAACCAGACGCCCACTCTCACCAAATACTTCTGCAATTGCATTACTCAGTCAGTCCAGCACTGAGATGGATTCTGCACCCACACATTTTATAATAACTTTTTGAACATTACATTTGCATCAGCTGGATTAAATTTTATTTTGCACAGGGTTGAATTATCTAGAGGTTCAACATGGGTTAGGGTTAGGGTTAGGGTTAGGGTGACCTGCTCAGACAAAATCGGTGATTTTATGAGAAAATATTGATTTTGGCTGTTTTGGCGTTTCACCCGTTTTTAGTCAAATAAAGCTTTCATTCTGTGTAAAGGTTATTGTGAAATTTGAACGCTAAATAATTATAGTTTTGAAGCCCATAAAGTTAGGCTGACAAGCAGAACTAGCTTGCTTTGTCAAACTTTGAGGCGCTTTTTCTCAAGCACAAAGATCATTTTGATATCACCAGAACGTTTTCGGGGTCAATCTGATGGATTTTTGTCAGAACAGGTCACATTTAACCCTCAAAGACCTAGCCCTAGTAGTCCATCCACCACCTCGAACAACCAGTCCACCCTAAGTAAGCAGCGCTCCAGCTTATTTGAATGTTGCACTCCTGCAGCATCGATTTCAGCCGTTGAGAACGTGTTGACCTTACCAGGATTATACAAATTATAGTGCGTTATTTTCGTTATTTTAGTACGAACAGTGAACAAGAACAGCCTGCACTGAGTGAGGACAAGAGAAGAGTGGAGGATGAAGGATCGTTTCCACATGGTCGTCAGCAGGTGCAGTGGTGCTGCTAAGCCTTTGTTTAAGGGAAAAGCGACTGTCTGGGGGTATACGCCGTATACCCCCAGGATGAGAAGGATTACCGGTTCTTAGAGCCGCTCACTCAACCACCTGGGCCGGACTAGATGCTGCTTAAAGAGATCCGTTCAGATGAAACCCCATCCTGAGATAACAGGGCCGGATTTCTCAAGAAAATTGATTCACATGGGCCTCAGAAACCTAAGTAAATCCAACACCTGTTTATATATCGCTGTTGTTGATCGAAAACCTCACACCTCCAAAATATCAACTTTTCATGAACTAGTTTGGCATCATGCATTTTTTTGGTTTATTCCATCGGCTCCGGTTTCCCCCGGTTTTCTCCCCAATTGTACTCCCGCCAATTCCTTCCGGCCGGTGCTCCACCCGCTCTGCCGTTGTGGGGAGAGTGAAGCTGGAAACATGCTGCAGCTACGTCAGCCTTGACTTGGAGCCTTGCCAACGGCAGCTAGACCTATAATTGAATGTCAGCTTGATGAGGGCGTCCCAGGGAAGTCCCCAGCAAAATGAGTAAATTGTGTGATTTCACTAGGATTTCAATGACTAGAAGTTAGTTAGCCCAATTAAGGAGAGAATCAAGTTCAAGTTCAAGTTCAAGTTTATTCATATGTCCCAGAAGGGCACTTTGGGTTGCAGCAAAGCATAAAACATAAAACAAGTCATAAAATCACACAAAGCTCGAGATAAAAACATGAAAACAAAGTGCAGACACACATAGACCATAAAAACAAAAATGGAGACACAAATAGACCACAAGGTTATACAAAGTAGCAGTGCTAGTGCATATATTTGGTAATAGCTTTCAATAGCTTTCACATTATAGACTAGCTAGCACATGCTAGCTAGCACATGCTTCTTCTGATACTGTACAGGGGTTTCACTGGCAGGACGTAGAGTGTGGGAGGATCACGCTATTTCGCCCAGTTCCCCTCCCCCCCGGCCCGAACCGACCAGAGGGGGCACTGTAGTGCAGTGACCAGGACACATACCCTTAATCCGACGTCCCACACGCAGACACAGCCAATCGTGCCTGTATGGACGCCCGACCAAGCCGGAGATAACATGGTAACATGGGGGCTTGAACCTGCAACCCTCATGTTGGAAGGCAGGGAATATACTGGGGGATAGACACCAGCGACATGTCAGTGGAGGAAGGAGGATATTACAGTAATAAGCATAATCTAAAGAGGGGATATTACAGTCATCAGTTTCATGACACACACCCACTGAGCACAAGAGGTCATTTCAACATTGTTTTTCAGCTTTAACTCCCCCCACACACACACACACACACCCACACACACACACACACACACACACACACACACACACACACACACACACACACACACACACACACACACACACACCTTTGCACTTCTGTGGTGGGGGTTTGCTGGAATTCTTCAATCTCGTTTGGACTGACAAATTTTGTGATTTTGTTGTATCTATGGAGTGAATAGATTTAAAGGTCCTTTGATCATGTCTGTTTCATAAAAATAAGGAAAGAGTAAAACGTATAAGCCTGCACCACTCAACCTGCATGTCCCCTCATCTCCCCAGGTGATAAAGGAGACCGAGGGGACAAAGGCACGCCCGGCAAGTCAGGTCTGGAGGGCGCCGTCGGCCACCGAGGACCCGTGGGCCCCAAAGGCGGCAAGGGCCAGGCGGGCGCCCCGGGAGACGCCTGCAAGATCCCGCAGTCCTCCTTCTCGGTGGGACGGCGCAAGTCCCTGCACAGCGTGGACTACTACCAGGCGCTGGTGTTCGACACGGTGTTCGTCAACCCGCACGAGCACTTCAACATGTTCAAGGGCAAGTTCTACTGCTACGTGCCGGGGGTCTACTTCTTCAACGTCAACATCCACACCTGGAACTTCAAGGAGACCTACCTCCACCTGATGCACAACGACAAGGAGCAGGTGATCCTGTACGCTCAGCCCAGCGAGAGGTCCATCATGCAGAGCCAGAGCGTGATGATGGACCTGGCCCTCAACGACGAGGTCTGGGTGCGGCTCTACAAGCGGGAGAGGGAGAACGCAGTTTACAGCGACGACGTGGACATTTACATCACCTTCAACGGATACCTGGTGGCCCCCGGCGTCCAGTGAGAAGGCAGGATCTCTGGGTCGGATTATTTGGTCCTTTTGCCGTGGAGGTCAAACACGGGCCTTTAACTTTGGTGCTAACGAAACGTTCCTTTCAGCGAGGAGAGGAAGAGACTGCTTCAAAAGTAGTTGCATGCAGGGCCGTAACCAGAGTTCCGAAATAGGGGAGGTCCAGCAAGGGGAGGCGGATTCGGCGGCGCCCTTACCCCCCCTTTTTTAGCCATATTTAGAGTAATATATCATTTTAAATCAACATTAGGATTATACTGTTGTGATGTCATTATTCAGTATATTCTCTTTCATGTCACCACCTGCTCAGCTCTCCTGTCAACATAATTGTAACTAACAAACACAAACTGTTTTAGCCAAATTCATATCAAAATGACACCTACAAACACAGGTACACAACCCAAGCCGTACACAACACACAAAGTCATCATCGATAATAAAAAAAACATACAGAGGGACATTTATTTATTCCTGATAGGAACGATTGAAAAATAAAATAAAATATATGATGTTGTTTTTAACTTTACACCACCTCTTTTTGTTACTTATTGGGTCATGAAACTGAAACCATGCATATAGCCACCTGCATACCTGACTTCGGGAGCTTGGCAATTGGCATCATGCATGATTACAATGAGATGCACCCACTTTAAACCTGAATAAAGTAATAAAACCACTAGTAAACCAGTAGGCGGCGCGTGGCCTGCTGTTCAGTGAGTGGCCTGGCCTGGCCTGGCCTGCAAAAAAAAAAAAAAAAAAAAAAAATTGTTTTGCAGGCTGAAATATTAGGGGAGGTCCGGACCTCCCCGTTCTCATAGCTAGTTACGGCCATGGTTGCATGCAATGAGAACTGCTCGACCAAGAAATATCAAGTCCAAACGGAGTGAAAAAGAAGGAGAAAGGTAGCCGAGCCGACCACACAATTAGTGAAAACATTTTGGTAATTACGTCCTACATAAACTTTTGTGCAAAGTAAGTACGGTATCCGCCCCCCCTCCCCCCCCCCCCCCCTACATCTGTGCTGGGCTCCTCTTTTCTCTTTGAGCCTCCTCCTTTCAGGGACTGTGTTGTAAAAAACACAATGATATCACTTATCGGGGAAAATACGTCAGTGCAATCAAATATCCATTTGTGCCTTAAAGGATGGAGTGTACTTTCTGTCAGCTTACTTTCTGTCTGTTCTGACAGAAACGAGTGCGCCTTTTAGAAGAGCACTTAGTCCTAAAGTGAACACGTGCTACCATGTCAAAATGAAAGCCTATGGGCGCTTTATTATCAAATGCAACGATGCATTAGTGGCATACAGAGACTTCAAACTGCAGAGCAGTTGGATCGTTGTAAATAGTTGTATAGTTGTTGTCTTGTCTTTATAGCCGAAACCTGTTTCTAACCCAGTCTTTCTTTGTTCTGTATCGCTGGGGCAACAACAAAGATGCTTGATTAAAAAAAATTACAACATTTTCACATGAACAAAGGCATCCTGTTGTACGTTCCATCAAGAGTCCAAAGGTCACGTCCAGGTTCCTAACCATGAAATACATGCATGCATCATCGACACGTTTCCCCATGAAAACGACCTTTTTTCTAATTCTCTATACAAACTACACCAGCCCGCGCCGCCGAGGAGTTGGCTCACAGTTAATCCATTCAATCCTGTGGGGAAAATGCTATGTCAGATTCAACCTCACATTTTGGCCCACGCCAACAAACAAATAATCAAATAAAAACAAGCAAACAAAACAAACCAAACAAGCATCTCAGACTGTCAGCAAGAGCGGATGGGTTTGCATCACCGTCTGTTGTACTGTTACAGCATATCTCTTCCTATTAGCAGTAATGCCGTCCTCAGCGAGGCTCTGCTAGAGGAAAAGCAGACAACGGCGCTGTAATACTTTAAGCCTTGAGTCTGATCGGAATAACTCTGCTGGGAAACAGAACGCTACATCTGAATAGTTTCCTGGACTGTCGGCCAAAGTCAAAGTAGCAGAGGCTGTTCCATTACGCATCCTGTACCAGAGAAACTGCTCGTTTTTCTTTAGTTTAGGTTTTGGTTCATTTCACTTCACTTTACAGTTTAACGTGGCCTAGTTTGTAGTTTTTGTCGAAGTCAAGTTTAGTTTTGTCTAATTTAGCTTGGTTGAGATTCGTTTATTTTGGTTTTTGTTTGTCATGTTTTGTTTTGATTTGATTGTAGTTTAGATTAGTTTAATGTTTGGTCAGGTTTAGTTTTGTACGATGTAGTTGAGTTGAGTTTAGTCTAGTCCCACCTTGACAAGACAAAGACAAAAACACAAAGACAAAATGAAAAGAATGAAAACAGAAGAGAAACAAAAAAGCAAGATGACAAGCAAAGACAAGCAACTTGGTTAAAAGAAACGAAGTACAACATTGTTGGAAAGCAGCAGAACGACAACCACTGGGGTGCAGTACCATCTCCTAGTGGTCAGATGAAATTTCTATTATGTAAATGGTCATCTGCAGCAGACATTGCTGTGTTTCAGAGGCTGTAACAGGATTATTTTTAAAACTAGAGTGAAGATACTGGTATCATATGGAACTAGAAGACCTAAGGCATCCAATGATACCAACCATCTCATGCTAGCTTGTCGGGAAGTGGGCTAAATAATGCTCCGAATTTAGGCAAAATTTTGAAGAGGTAAAAACTGGCATGGCCATTTTCAAAGGGGTGCCTTGACCTCTCACAACATTAATGATTATGGTGTTCCCCAAGGTCTTAATTCAAGGCCCACTTGTGATTGTTAACCAGCTTCCCAAATAAATGATACGCTATCATTCTGATATCTTGATGTGAGAGGTCACTAGATGGCGCTCTGAGGCCCAGCAGGACATGGCCCAGTGGTTGAGACAGTACTGTATGCATTTTTTCATCATTGTGAAGACACAGAATAAAAGAGGATATTAATGTGATGTGTGTAGTTCTTCATAGATCTAGCCTCTTCAATTTGCTCTCAAAGTGCACCACATTGATGCATTTCAGTTTAAAATAATTTTCTTCATGGAAGGGCACGTCCTCCCCACCTCCCCAGACCCCCCTAGTGCAGGGGTTTCCAAACCATCGATAACATCATGAGTGACATCGTCACATATGCTTCTTTTTCCCCGCAGAATTCTGACTCTAATCTCAAAATTCATACTTTTTTTCTCAAAATTCTGACAGTAACTTCGAATTCTGACTTTAATCTCAGAATTCTGACTTTATTCTCAGAATCCTGATTTAAAGGTATAATCTAAAAGATTTCCATAAAAAAAAAAGAGTCACTCACAATGTTGATTGAGGTTATGTCCATTTGGATGAAGCCTTTGCAGTATAGTGACATTATGTGACTTTACAGTTTGGATCGCACCTGCAATTACCATCCACCGCCATTAAGGTGTCACCAAAGAGAAGAAAACTGAAATCTTAGAGATTATCACTTTAAATAAACAAACAAAAAATCGCAAGTGACCCTAATCATCTTCGGTAATATTAAATTGTGTGTGGTGTAAAAAAAAAAGGCGACCGTATTCGAATTCCAGGCGACCCCACTTAGGGTCGCGACCCTATAGTTTGGGAACCACTGCCCTATAGTGGGTGAAGCATTGCTCCCTCATCTTGCGCCCCCTGGTTGCAAAGCCTAGAATCGCCCATGACAACAACAACATGCATAAAGCACACGTAGAGGAAATCAAATAACAGAAACGGAAATGGCCCTGATGAGGAAAATAAGCTACGGGAAACAAGAGAGTGTGCAAACTCCATGGTGCTCACTATGTCGCCCATTAGTGAATAATCCTGCGGAGCAACTGCAGGGCTTTACCACATACCTTCTCAGTCAGTTGCAACGATCAGCCAGTTGAACTTAAATCCTTTTACAAGATTGTTTAAGACACCCCGCCAGTTGATGCTGGCTCACTTAATCCTATTGAAATAAACAACCAAGCGGTGTAAATTCACGGCCAATTATCCCTGCAGTGTGTGAAACACTGGCTAACACATCAGGCAGGCGTGGACTGCATAATCGGGCACGTCGGGCAAATGCCCGGTGGCCTGCCCTGGCCTGGCCTGCAAAAAAATAATAATAATTGTGCCCCCAGTCAGGCCACTCACTGAACAGCAGGCCAGGCGCCGCCTACTGGTTTACTAGTGGTTTTATTACTTTATTCAGGGTTAAAGTGGGTGCATCTCATTGTAAAATTGGACTCGGCCCAAATCTGGCTTCAAACGGCCCAAATTGGGCTTCAAACGGCCCAAATCTGGCTTCAAATGGCCCAAATTGGGCTTCAAACGGCCCAAATCTGGCTTCAAACGGCCCAAATTGGGCTTCAAACGGCCCAAATTTTTAGCGCGTCGGCCCGTGTTGGCCTGGCCTGCTTGGTATCTAATGCCCGGCCTGAATTAGAATCCCAGTCCGCCCCTGGCATCAGGGTTTAACCAACACAAGCATCTCTGCATGACAGACAGTCTGTGTGTAGGTATGCACAGTTTGCACACAGTATAGCCTACATGTATACATACATACTATATGTAATATAATATTATGGTTTACCTTTACAAGAACAGATAGCAGATGCAGCCAAAAGAACCACAGCCACAAGGATTGCAAGTAACTGTATATTAACTATTCTGAGATGCTTTCTGATGATACCTATGAGGTGTCACCAATTTTTTATTTTATCATAGATTTCTATTAAATATGTTTTCCTATCCCATAAGCCATAACCCCCCCCAAATCTTGTGACCACCGGTACCGACTACAGGTGGATATTCTTGATTGTGGGAAGGGCCAGAGGCTCAGATTACATCTATGTCAGTCAAATCATGTATTTCATACAATTGTAATTTTTGTTGATGAATTAACTTAGCCAACTAGCAAGTAGCAAGTGCTAATGAGGTAGCATTAGTTGACAATAAACGGGGGGAAAGAAAAGAAAATCACTCTACTCTACAGGAAATGGATGTGTGGTGGCTTGATTGTGTTGTTGGCGGGGTGAACGCGGGGTTACCTAACCTGTCTATTGACACTGATACTGATACTGGATTATAAAAAGATTATAAAAAGAAGGCTGCACAATTCCCTCAAGACTAAACTTAGATAACGAGAGCCATGTGTAACATAATAACAAAATAATAGCTCAGTGAAAATAATGGTGTGGTATCCTGCAGTGTCTGGCTGGCTGTTATGTAAGTGACCAAACAGAGGGGAAATGGCTGACAGCTTGTGATGAATGTTATGAGGCAAGACAGACAGCTTCAAGAGTTTTACTGTACTTGGGGCAGGGAGGCTCGTGGCTGAGGCCAAATGCAAGCTAACAAGTGTTTTCAGGGATGCTCTCTCTCTCTCTCTCTCTCTCTCTAGCTCTCTCTCCCTCGCTCTAGCTCTCTCTCTCCCTCTCTCTCTCTCTCTAGCTCTCTCTCTCTCTCTCTCTCTCTCTCCCTCTCTCTCTCTCTCTCTCTCTCTCTCTCTGACTGAAGGCTGTTTTTCCCATATAGAGTGTATAAAAACTATGGACAGAGTCAGCGTGACACTTTTGAACTCCTGTTTTGAAGCCTATGTGTGGCCCGGTCCCACAAAAACGGGGAACATAGGACCCGGGGAATATAGGACCCGGGGAACATAGGTATGCTCCCAAATTGGCTATATAGACCAAAACCGTGTTTTGAACCAGGCTGTAAGCATGTTTAATCCGGTTGTAAAGATGGGCATTTTAATATGGGGGCCTATATGGGGATTGATTCGCTTTTGGAGCCAGCCTCAAGTGGCCATTCGAGGAACTACAGCTTTCAGTATCACTTCTGCGGCTCCTCTGTCCAAGCCCGAGCTTGCCGCCTGGTTTTCCCTTTAAATTAGAAACAGGAAGCGGGCGGTGTGCCAAGCCAGCTCCCTCCTAATTACAACCAGATGACCTCTGACCTCACTCATCTGTCAAGGAGAGGCCGGGTTGGGGGAGGAGGTAGCGGTGGGGGGAGGGGGAGAGCAAAGGAGAGGTGGGAGTAACTGAGCGAGTGGGGAGGAAACCACGATAAAGTTGAGAGAAGAAGTTGAGAGACAACACGCAAGACAGATCTGAAGATGGAAACCATCGCTGGAGGTCCCTTCAAGGTTCTCTCACACCCCGTTCTTAGGGAAACAACAAAAACATTCCAAGATATAAATCTCCAAAATCTCCGGTTTCTAGATCCACATTCCACCACGGCTGCATCAACACAAAGGCGAGAAAGAGAGAGCCAACGAACCTTTCATACAACCTCCAAAGTAACCACATCATTTCCGACCTTTGGCGGGTGGACATATCGCTGAGCTATTGTGTGTGTGTGTGTGTGTGTGTGTGTGTGTGTGTGTGTGTGTGTGTGTGTGTGTGTGTGTGTGTGTGAGTGTGTGTGTGTGTGTGTGTGTGTGTGTTATAGCTAATGGAGGCACATGGAGGTCATTCTGCCTTTGAGTTTCAAGGTTGGCAGCAGTCGACAGTTGTTTTTTTCTGCTGCTTTTCCGCGGAGTTGAAGGTGAGCGATGGTTTCTTGGCGTTGTTGCATGGAAGAGGTTTTTTTTCCCCTGCGAGGCCGCTGCCAACATAAACATATACAGAGAGAGAGAGACAGACAGACAGACAGACAGACAGACAGGTAGAGAGAGCGACAGACAGACAGACAGACAGACAGGCAGACAGACAGACGGAGAGAGGCAGAGAGAGAGAGACAGACAGGCAGGCAGAGACACAGACAGGCAAACAGAGAGAGGCAGACAGACAGACAGACAGACAGACAGAGAGAGAGAGGGACAGACAGACAGACAGAAAGAGGGACAGGCATAGACAGAGAGAGAGAGAGAGAGACAGACAGGCAGACAGACAGAGGCAGAGACAGACAGGCAGAGAGAGAGAGACAGACAGACAGACAGACAGACAGACAGACAGAGAGAGGGACAGAGACAGAAAGACGGACAGGCAGATAGATAGACAGACAGAGAGACAGACAGAGGGATAGGCAGAGAGAGAGACAGGCAGAGAGAGGGACAGACACACAGACAGAGAGAGAGAGAGACAGGCAGAGACAGACAGACAGACAGAGAGACAGGCAGAGAGAGGGACAGTCAGAGAGAGGGACAGACACACAGACAGAGAGAGAGACAGGCAGAGACAGACAGAAAGACAGACAGACAGAGAGACAGGCAGAGAGAGAGAGACAGACAGAGAGAGACAGACAGGCAGAGAGAGAGAGAGAGAGAGAGTGTGTCCATGCATGTAAAGGGGTATAGTTAATAAAGCCTTAATATTGTGCATATGAATATAACGACATGGACAAAAGTGTCCGGAATTGGATATGTATTTTTAATGCGAAAAATATCGTCCATTTGCAGGGACTGGAAGAAAATCACTTACAAGTTCAGGAGAAATTGATATTAAACTTTAAAAAAGACAGATGGAGGATTAATTTACGAGTAAGTTCAGTGAAAACATATATGGGGCACATGATTGTGATTTTTGCCCCCCATAGCTGTCCAGAATTGGAAGTTTTGTGCAAAGCCGTTGATAACTTTTTTGAGATATCCTGCAGACAGACAGACTCAACTCAGGAGTCTACAAGAGTCTGAGTGAATCAATCAGACAGACAGACTCAACTCAGGAGTCTACAAGAGTCTGAGTGAATCAGACAGACAGACTCAACTCAGGAGTCTACAAGAGTCTGAGTGAATCAATCAGACAGACAGACTCAACTCAGGAGTCTACAAGAGTCTGAGTGAATCAGACAGACAGACTCAACTCAGGAGTCTACGAGAGTCTGAGTGAATCAGACAGACAGACTCAACTCAGGAGTCTACACGAGTCTGAGTGAATCAGACAGACAGACTCAACTCAGGAGTCTACGAGAGTCTGAGTGAATCAATCAGACAGACTCAACTCAGGAGTCTACACGAGTCTGAGTGAATCAGACAGACAGACTCAACTCAGGAGTCTACGAGAGTCTGAGTGAATCAGACAGACAGACTCAACTCAGGAGTCTGAGTCTGAGTGAATCAGACAGACATACTCAACTCAGGAGTCTACAAGAGTCTGAGTGAATCAATCAGATGGACTCAACCAGGAGTCTACAAGAGTCTGAGTGAATCAGACAGACAGACTCAACTCAGGAGTCTACAAGAGTCTGAGTGAATCAATCAGATGGACTCAACCAGGAGTCTACAAGAGTCTGAGTGAATCAATCAGACAGACTCAACTCAGGAGTCTACAAGAGTCTGAGTGAATCAGACAGACAGACTCAACTCAGGAGTCTACAAGAGTCTGAGTGAATCAATCAGACAGACAGACAGACTCAACTCAGGAGTCTACAAGAGTCTGAGTGAATCAGACAGACAGACTCAACTCAGGAGTCTACAAGAGTCTGAGTGAATCAATCAGACAGACTCAACTCAGGAGTCTACAAGAGTCTGAGTGAATCAATCAGACAGACAGACTCAACACAGGAGTCTACAAGAGTCTGAGTGAATCAGACAGACATACTCAACTCAGGAGTCTACAAGAGTCTGAGTGAATCAATCAGACTCAACTGAGGAGTCTTGGTCATGGCTCTGTCCATAATTTGTGTATTTCCTTGCAGACAGACTCCTCTCACGGAGGGAGGGGAGGAGCGGAGGAGCATGAGACGAGGCGCAACAGCCAAGATTGAGGAGGTGTGAGAAACACCGGAAACTTGAAAGAAGTACAAGAACCAGGTCTAGAGTGAGACCATCCAACTGTGAGAGGCAGCAATGTGCCACAAGGCATCCAGTCTGCCGGAAAGCCATTAGAAGAAGAAGAAGATCATCACTGATGATGACATCCCGATGACATCACAATTGCTCGTGAACAGTTGTACCTTTAAAGACCTACATGAAACATCTTTACTTCCTTGATTTAATGTATGTATGTCTTCCTGTTGAAACAGGATGTTGGGGCTTGACATAACAGAGAGGGATCATTCCATAGTCTAAAACCAATATCAGTCAGGGAGTTGATGGGAGGGGTGGAGAGGATTGTTCAAAATTGGTTGGATGTTTTATTTATGCCTACTGCTGCAGCATGAGTTCACCATTAAAGACACTTTGACTTTTTGCAAGTAAAAGTTACGCGAGTTCATTTCATGGGGACTTTACTGACAGGAGTAAGGTCATTAATTCTGCTATCTATAAACGTCGCCGTAAAATCTCTTTTTAAAGCTCAGTGAAACCAGGCCCAAGGTTTTCTGGAGGGCATCATTTGCTTCCCGGGCAGATGCAGAGACAGGCAGAAAGCATTATCTCTCTATCAGAGGCTGATATAGACGTTTGGTTTTCAGAGCCATGCAGGGAAGGCAGCTGATCCTGGGAGAGGGAGAGGGTTTCTCGTCTGACCCAGGCCCTGATTTTGCTCCATGCTCTCTGTGGGCTGCAGGACAAAAAGACTCAAACACACCACCTCAGGTCTCCGCTCCTATCTGCTCCCCGCACAGAATGAGGTGTCGAGCTGGGAAAGAGCCAGCCGATTCCCTGGTCCATACCTGGAGTGTGTGTGTGTGTGTGTGTGTGTGTGTGTGTGTGTGTGTGTGTGCGTGTGTGCGTGCGTGCGTGCGTGCGTGCGTGCGTGCGTGCGTGCGTGCGTGCGTGCGTGCGTGCGTGCGTGCGTGCGTGCGTGCGTGCGTGCGTGCGTCTGTGGGTGTGTGCACTCCTAAAGTGCAGGTCATATAAGGACAACAAATTAAGTGGCTCATTTATTAAGTACTTTGTAAATCATTCAAATTAAAATATTAAAATAAAGTAAATAATTAGCACAGGAAGCATTTTGTTGATTCAAAGTGTTTTACACAATGAGGAATAAGACATTAGATGAGAAATGCAGGCTTAAGATAACCAACACAAATAACAATAGAGAGATGTTAAAGGGTATAAGAGTAGAACATAAATAAAGAATTAAAATGCACAAAAAGATAAGTCGCCTGCGTTGCATAGGCAGTGCAGGACAAAACATACGCAATGAAAAATGTGCAATATGCAGCGTTTTGTGCGTGGATTGTTGGTCCCGCCCCCTCCTCTCCCTCAGATTCTTGCCTCCTCTTGTCACTCTTGATGAGCTGTCTATCATGCAGCATCCAGCCTGAGGCAGAGCTACTGAAGCCTACAGGCGTTGAAGAGGCAGATTGTGAATGAACGCAGACTATCTGCATAAATAAATACATAAATAAATAAATAAATAAATAAATAAATAAATAAATGCTCATTATTTTTTTGAACAGGTCTTGTATTTCACACCTTTACACTAGCTTGACGGTGCTTTATTTTGTACCACTTTCTTTTTTTACACTATTAGCCGATTTTACATCCCACCCAAATCAGCCATTTTGTGTCTAAAACCCACAAGGATTAAAGGTCCTGTTGGCTCCTTTCTCATTATGTGCTCCAGAGTCCAGGCAAGTGTGAAAGGATCGTTCATCTGTGTGGGTATTGATTGATTGATTGACTTTATTTGGTGATAAAAACAGGACATAAGACAACATATCACCGAGGATAAAAACACAATAAAGCCCGAAGGCTTATTTCCATTGTGGTCCCCATGGAGACAAGACAGACAACGTAAATACGTGTAACAAAAAAGTGCAAGTGGGAACATAATTTAAAACTAATACAACTCCATTAGAAGATAAATTACTAACACAGTTTATAATTTACCAAAAAATAAAAAAATAAAAACTAGAACTAAACATATCAATCAATAAAATAAAAGACCAGCTATACCATAAATAAATAACCAATTCAAGAACTAAAAAGACAGGATAAAACGGTTTAAAGTGCGGATGTTTGTAACCATTTTTTTAAGCCTTTCTTAAAAGTGCAGATAGACTCACTCAGTTTCAAGCACGAAGGTAACATGTTCCATTGAGTCGCTGCATTATATTTGAACGAGTTCCTCCCCATCAGGGTCCTAAATCTGATAGGGATGAAATCAGTGGAACTGCCTCTCGTAGAATACTGGTGACGCTCACTCACACAAGAAAAGTAGCTTTTAAGATACATAGGAACAAAATTCTTAACAATCTTAAAAGTGAACAGCAGCTTGATGTATAAAGTGCGCTTCTCAACTGTCAGCCAATTAAGACTGTCAAAGTGAGCTTGGTCCAGGTGGGTACGTGGATGGACCTTAAGAATGACTCGAATCAACTTGTTTTGAGCAGTTTGTAATTTGTTTTTGAGTTTCTGAGAGAGACCAGTATACCAGCAGATGGCAGCATAGTCAAAATGACTCTGAACAAGTGCAGAAGCCAGAGAGTGAAGGACTGGACTGGTGAGAAAGGCAGCTTTCCTGGCCAGAAACCTGACATGCATGTTAATTTTGCCAAGGACTTTCAGAGCCATATACTCACCTGATAGGTATTTGTCTAAAATGCAGCCAAGGTAGCTTACCTTATCCTTGGCATCAATTTGAATGTCACCAATCTTGATGACGAGACCTGGCGATTTAGACAATTTAATTTTAGAGCCGAATACAATGGCCTCTGTCTTACCTAAGTGAAGAGACAATCTGTTGTCGGACAGCCAGTCGCAAACACTCTCTAGCTCTGCACTTAAAGCTTTCTCCACAGCAGATTTCTCCTGGTGCGACACCATTAAAACAGAGTCATCAGCATAAAGAAACAAATTACAGGCAGGAGAGGTCGCCGCTCTAAAATCATTAATATATAAAAGAAAAAGCAGGGGTCCGAGGATACTCCCCTGCGGCACCCCCCACCCCATTTCTTGAACTTCAGAAAGCGTTCCGTCAATGTCCACCCTCTGAAGACGGTGGGTAAGATATGATTCGATCCAACGTAATGCTAAAACACTAAAACCCATAGCTCTGAGTTTAAGAATTAAAATGCCGTGGTCTACAGTATCGAACGCTTTTTGAAGATCAAGCAACACTAGACCACAAAACTTGCCTGCATCAACTTCCCTCCTAATTAAATCAGTGAGGTACATCAGGCATGTTTCAGTAGAATGGGATTTCCTGAAACCTGACTGCCACTCATATAAAATCTGTTTCTCTGTAATAAAGTCATTGATTTGTTGTAACACTAGATTTTCCAAGACTTTAGACAGAGAACATAAAATCGATACAGGCCTGTAGTTGTTTGGGTCCCTTTTACACCCTTTTTTAAAAAGAGGAATCACTCTGGCTTTTTTAAACCCCACTGGCACAGTTCCCGACGTGATGGATAGGTTCATGATGTGGGTGATGAAGGGAGTTATCACCTCCGCAGCATCATTAAGGAACCTAGCCGGCATCAGATCGAGACCTGTGCCTTTCGTAGGCTTCAAATTTTTCAGTTGTTTACATACCTCAGCTTCAGAAACTCTGGAGAATGCCAACGAGCCTGGTTCAATGCCCAGCTGCCCATAGAAACCAGTCAGATGTTTCTCACCATAGGCCCCTGAAGGTAATGGAAGCTTGTCAACTAGCTGTCTAGCAACAGAGGAGAAGTGGATGTTAAGATGTTCAGCTACTTCCTTTTTATTGGAAGTTATTTGACCATTCACTTCTAGGCTGATGTTACTGCCACTGGTTTTAGTTTTGGTGCTGTAACCGATTTCTTTTAGGCATTTCCAGAGCTTCTTTGGCTCCTTCCTGTGCTCCAATATTTTCTCACTAAAGTAATTTTTTTTAGCCTTGGTGACCATTTGTTTGACCTCATTTCTCTGTTTTTTAAACTGTAAAAAACTGTTGAGGTCCTTCTTAGTTTTATGTTCTAAAAGACAGGCATCTCTCTTTTTGATGGCCTCTAGAATATTTTCATCAACCCATTTCTCAGTTCTTTGTTTAATCCTAACAGTTTTTATAGGTGCTAGGATATCTAGAGTCTGCAGAAAAGCAGCATTAAAAGCAGTAAGTGCTTCATCCACATCTTGACAGCAGAGAACCTCACGTAGATCCTGATTACATGAAAGCTTACCAACAAATACATCCTTATTGTAGTTCCTTAGGCTTCTTAATTTAACCGAGTTGTGTTTACGAAAAATAGGTTTCTTTATCTTCCTCGAGAGAAAGATGATGTCATGGTCACTAATGCTACTTCTAACAACCCCACTGTTGACGATACGCTCATGGTCAGTGACCAAAATCAAATCAATAATAGTAGCCGAGTTGCTGGTAATTCGTGTAGGTAGGTATGCTTCCTGCCTTTTAGACACAAAGTGGCTGATTTGTGTGGGATGTGAAATAGGCGTCTTATTGTTGTTGCTAGAACTTTGCTGGCTGAGGCTGCAGCCTCACCTTGACAGACACAACCAGCACAGCCCAAACCAGAACAATCTGCAATTTACAAGTCCATTTACAAGTCCATTTACAGATGTATTTATTGTTATTTTAATGTGGGAAAAATTACATTACTTAGCTTTAAGGATAGAAAAATAAAAAATTATAAGTATATAGTAATATAGTATTATATTATATGATATTATATGATATTATATGATATTATATTATATAATATATATGGAAGGACATTAAAGAGGAAGTCAACCACAAGCACAAACCTGTGAAAAGCCCGACATCTAAAGAGTGTGACTGAAATAGGGCAGATGGTGAATGAATTAATGAATTAATGAATGCCTTTCTGGATCCATGAACTGCGTGTCTAAAAACGCCGGTACCCAAAATCTAATCTCATATCAAGTGAGGACATCAGTGAGTGATGTCATCAGTGAGTGATGTCATCAGTGAGTGATGTCATCAGTGAGTGATGCCACTCGAGCATTTTGAGGGTTGGGTCAGCTATTGAGGGTTGTCATCTTCCTTCCTGCCTTCCTTCCTTCAGACATATAGCCAGAGGCCGGCAGCCAGCTGATTGTGGAAACTAGACGAAATGGATTAGACTAAATTAAATCAAAATTGTTGACAAAATGACACTGGCAATGTTAGAAGCAGCCAATAGTAACATATGGAGCCATGGTGTACTGACAACAGATGTAAAATCTCCCCATAGTGCCTGGTACCGAAATAAGAGCCAGGCAGAAAAGCTTAAAGGAACACTCTGCCCATTTTCAACCAGCTTTGTATCATTAGAACATCAGTAGTATATCAGAAAACTGTAAACTGTTTTGAAGTCTGTCATTTAATTTGACAGTTATTGAGTGTTAAAGTGTGGACCAGTGACATCACTGGATGAATGATGAATAGTTTGACAGTTATTGAGAGTTGATTTGAGTTAATGAGTTATTCATTTGAGTTAGTGTGGACCAGTGATGTCACTGGTCCACACTTTAACACTCAATAACTGTCAAATTAAATGACAGACTTCAAAACCGTTTACAGTTTTCTGATATACTACTGATGTTCTAATGATACAAAGCTGGTTGAAAATGGGCGGAGTGTTCCTTTAAATTTCACTCATCACTTTGCTCTCCTTATATTGAAGTTTTGGGTAGCATCCGGGAGGCTAACGCTGGAGCTGATCCAGGTTAACATCCCGTAAGCAGCCATTAGTCAGCCAGTGTGACCTGGTGTGCCTCCTCTGTCTCCTGGGCAGTCTGCTCTGCTCCGCCTGCCTGCGGTGGAGGGGACAGCAGCACACAGCCAGCTGCACTAAATAAGGACACATGCACAGGCCCATGCACACATGCACACAGGCGCATGCACAAATAAACACACACACACAGACACATAAAACACATGCACACACATGCACGCGTACACACACACACACACACACACACACACGCACACACACACACACACACACACACACACGTCCACATGTGCTCACACACCAAATTAATGGCTGTCTGGCTAAAAAAGAATTGCAATAGATTACAGACTGGCTCTAGTTAGCCTGACCCCACCCCTTGCTTTTCTGAAAAGCAGCTTGACACACACACACACACACACACACACACACACACACACACACACACACACACACACACACACACACACACACACACACACATTGTTTCACTGTCCGTACTCATACCCACAAAAAGTAATGAGGTAATACACTATAATTTCAATCAATTTCAACAACCAGCAGCACTAGGTGCTTTAAATATAACGGGAGGCGGGCGTTCTATTCTATTCTATTCTATTATACCATTGGCTGTATATAAATATGGACGACGCGTCTCCACCGGTATGCAAACATGAAGCCAAAATATCCCGTTTCAGCGAGGTGCCATCTTGCTTGTGCGACGTCATTTGGGACCGGTGCAGTAGAGTCAGGCTCAGCCCCCTCACCCCTGCCCCCGCCCTGCCGCCGTCTGACGGAGGTTTGAGAGTGGTTGTCACAGCTGTCAATCAGCCCTTCTTATATTGTCAAATAACTTATCCGAAAAATGAGTACTTGAACATACATCAACGTGATAAGAAGTACATCAAATTATCAAAAACCATCTTTGGGAAAAATCTATCTGACGTGTACTCCAACTTGTTAGTTTGGCTCATGTCCCGTCCGCTAACATAGAGACAGTCCGCATGTCTGGGAACGCCCATACAGGCTCTAGGAACGCCCACAATAGACACTGGGTTAGCCTGGGGGCGGGGTCAGGGTGGGGTAAATTCCCCCGTTCTATCCATTCAGCAAAGTTAGAATTTAGCTGATAGCCCAGCCCAGGCAGACACGATCGGGGATTTAACCACCGCAGTAAACGCACATCTGAGCAGACGTCTTGTGTTCTGCTCTAGAACCCCCGAACATGTAGTTTAGAGCAGCAGCACCGTCTTTTGGTGAGTGAGCCCATGAGATATATCGGCGGTTTACCCCACTCGCGCGCCAGCCGTTTAACATTTTGTGGGCGTTCCCAGACATGCGGACTGTCTCTATGGAGGATGCGGAATTTACTGCAGAGAGCCACAAGGGGGCAATCACGATGTTTTGGTTTCATTTTTGAGGAGCAGTCATGATGTCCATATTTCTTTACAGTCTGTGTGGTGTATACCTTTGCATTGCATGTTGGAGAGCAGGGTTCGATTCCCAGCGTAAGGCACATTCATTCTTTTAAAGCAGCTACGAGCAACTTTTTCGATTGTTATTAAACAGTATAATTACAATATTGATGCATCACATCTTACCTATAATAGTAGCTGAGACCAACGCACAGTGGCGTGCCGTCCATTAGGCGAACTAGGCAAATGCTAAGGGCGCTTGAGCCGTTAGGGGCGCCAGAGAGGGTAAAAAAAAAAAAAAAAAAAATTACAAATACTTTTTCATGATAATAGGCCTACTATTATTTTACAATAGTAGACAAAAAATAAGCAGAACAACGTCTTAAGTCTTTAAATAATAGTGAAATCATTTTTCTAATTCTGGCTTTCTGGCTGCCTGGGCTGCAGCACTTTCACCATGGTCCCTAATCCATACCACCCCACCCACTGCACGGCCGCGCCCCCTTCTACCTGCTCAGAGCTTTTTCCCAGAGTGGGGGAAGGGAGCTGGAAGGTGGGTGCTGAGGGTGCTGCAGCACCCCCTGGTGGCAAGAAATGGGATTTTCGAAATTGTTGGATTTGGCTGTCTTGTGTTTATACCACCAACAAGATGCATTAAAAAACAGTTTGTGCTTCCCAGCTCTAATCTTATTTCATACGCTCTCTCTTCAAAAGTGTTTGATTTTCATCATAATCTGGTTTCCATAATAATAATAATAATAAATTCAGTGTTTATGCCTGTGTTGCTGTCTGTTGTAGTGTAAAACGACTAAAGGGAGAGCAGGTGCTTACATGAAAGTGAGTGAGAAAAGGAGAAGATACTGAATAATGACATCACAACAGTATAATCCTAATGTTAAGTTAAAATTAAATATTCTTCTAAATATGGATGAAAGTCCAAAAAACGTAAAATTTTCTTCGGCGCTCCGAGAATCCCTTCCTTACAGCACCCCCTACCTAAAAGTACTTCCAGCGCCACTGGGGAAGGGCGATTCTGAACCTGCACTGCAGTGGTGGATTAACTGCGAAATAATTTTTATTATATTTTCTTTGGGGGAGGGGGGGGGGGGGCACCAGCAAAAATCTTGCCTAGGGCACCAACTTGGTCAGGCACGCCACTGCCAACGCAGAGTAGTCTCGCTTGAACCCCGAGTGAATCGGCCAGTGTAGTCTGTCTGTGGCCAGGGAAGATCAGGAAGTGAAATGAAACGGTTTGCAGCAGCCACTTCGGCCATAACCACAAAATAACTTCCAAAAAACCTGTTAGAATATAACGAGAGATGTTCGCGAGAGTATGCGTGGCGTTCACATTGTTATGCTATGTTGCTAGGCAGCGCGAACGGGGTAGGCAGGCAGCTGCGTTTCACTTCCGCGTTTCACTTCCGGGTTTAGCCGGTCCGGCGGTAAGAGAGAGAGAGAGAGAGCCCCCTGTTGATGCGAGTTTAGACAGACACAGATTTAATAATCATCTAAGGCAGCAATCTCCAATTCACACGGCTTTGGTCTCAGCTACTATTATAGGTAAGATGTGATGCATCAATATTGTAATTATACTGTTTAATAACAATCGAAAAAGTTGCTCGTAGCTGCTTTAACAGACATTTTTCTTATATAACCATGACCTAACCCTAACCTTAACCAAGTTGTTTTTCGTTCGTTAAACATAACCATAACAACGAACGTTTGGGAGAGACGTATAGAGCCGAATTCAACATTTTTAAATCGGTCGTGTTATGGTCTCATGGTCTCATTGCCTCATGGCCGATGCCTCTCACAGCCTGACTGCTGTTTGTTTAAGATGTGCATAAAGTGCATTGACTATGCACATTACAACATGCAGTGTTGACAGTCAGCCTTGTCCTTCTAGCTCAGCAACGCCTGGGACAGCAGGGGGACTTGGCCAAGTACAATTGGGGAGAAATCCAGAAAAAAAAGTCATCCTCCACGAAGTGGTGCAGGGTCTCCTTGGGCCATCATGCCTCCAAGTTTGATCAAAGGCAAAACAAATGGACCTTTAGTTATAGCGTCCCCATTAGACCAATCAATGTATTTTTTAAACGCCAGAACACAGCGTCAAAAATGAATTGTTCGTCCAAATTGAATGAAAATCGGACTTAAATGCTGGGGCAGTGTCTCCTCTGGTCGGTCGGGGCAGGTGTTCATGGCGGAAGGGAACTGGTGGGAATTAGCGTGATCCTCCCGCGTGCTACGTCCTGCCGGTGAAACTCCCCACTGTCAGGTGAAAAGAAGCAGCTGGCAACTGTGCATATGTGTCAGAGGAAGCGGGGTGCTAGTCTACGCTCTCCCCAGAGTGGCAGAGGGTGGAGAAAATGGGGGGGGGGGGGGGGGGTGTCAGAAAAAAAGAGTGGATTCCCCATAGTTTTATATTATACACGAGGTACTGATAAACAGTGTTTGGGAAATCCAGCTCTTGAAATGTTTGCTCCAGTTACATCCAAGATCTATAGCTGGCTCATTACTGTGTGAATCGATAGTCATACGCTGCCTCCCGCCGCAGCCAGTTTCCAGGGCGTTCAGAGGAAATAGCAGCGCCGTCGCTAAAATTCTCCCCATCACTTAACACCCCTCCAGATCCCTGTTTGCACGGCGTGTCATGAGGCGAATAAATCAACGTCGCATTACCTTCTCCAGCTCTTCGGAGGCTGTTTCAGTTGGAGAACTCCATCAGAACGCCATCAAACACGCCGCGCCGCTGACACACATCCTCATCGCTCCAAAGCCATAATCCATCATCCGCACCCTCTCTTCTCTTTCTTTCTCTTTCTCTCTCTCTCTCTCTCTCGATGGTTTCTTCGGCAGGGCTGCTTTGTGTGTGGAGAGACTTAGCATTCCTTCCAGGCAATAAGTTTGATAACCCGGCAGCCAGTTCCCAGGCAAGTAGCTGCTGAATAACAGCAGCGGCGCAGCTCGCATTGAAATTCATATCTGACTTCAATTTCACACAGATTGTTGGCTAGCGGGGCAATGGCTGCCTGTCGACACGATGTGCATAGTCGATTAGCACATCCTGATTGGTGTTCGTATATGCGTCGCGTTAAGGCCCAATTATACTCAACGTTAAAGACGGAGACGGAGACGGACAGAGCCTTCTGTCCGTACTCTGCGTTCATTTCGTCCGTTTTCTGTCCGTCATCTGAAAGCTTACGGATACGCATGAAACGGAGGAAAATCACACACACACTCACGCATTTGACTCTCTACTGCCCACTGGTGGATGTATTACTTAACATGATACCAACGTGAAAGACGCATGGAAGTATGTGGACAGTGACGATTACACCGTTTGAAACGGACGCCCTTATTTACAGATGAAAATGGAGTATAATTGGGCCTTTAGTAGGCACATTGTCAGTACGTGTCTGTGATTCAGTTCAGTTCAGTTTATAGCCCTTTATCACGCAAACGCGTTTCAAAGTGCTTTACATAGCATCGTCACAGTATACTACATCATATCTACACACAACATAGTACGTACATACATCAAAGAAGAGATGAGGAGGGCTACGGCGTTCAAAACACAGTGAGGAAATAGTCAAACGAAGGTGCTCTTTGGATGAAGCATGGGTGTGGCAGCAGAGAAATCCAAAAAATACAGAATCCAAGGCACTCTTCTTAATAAGTTAAAAGGCTTTAATAATAGTGCTAGTTCATACTGGAACAATAAAAGTATAAAAGCGTCAACATGTTTCGGCCAACGCAGTGGCCTTCATCAGGACAAGCTATGAAGATATCTTGATAGCTTGATTTTTTGGATAGTATATACATACTAGACATTTTACTAGATTATATACATTGTGATACTACACAAACACAGCATATATCTTTAGACTAGTGTGGGAGGAAACCGGAGCACCCGGAGGAGACCCACGCAAACACGGGGAGAACATTCATCTCTTAAAACAGGCGTGTTGGCGCCCGCAATTTGTAAACGCTCCCACCTACCCGTCTGCACTTCCTGCAGGGGAAACTGAAAGGGAAACTCCGGTGAATATAATGGACTCTGATTGGACTAATGATAGGATAGGCGGGCCATCCGCTCATTAGTCCAATCAGAGTCCAATTATAGTTCCCAACGGATATAAGGCGGGTACATCCGCTAATTTCTCCAATCACCGGCCTTGGTTTTGTCGTGATTGATCGAATATCATCGAACTTCCTGAAGTCTGAAGCGTCTTTGGCCAAATTTTAACCGGCTAAAGTACAGACTGTCTCTGGACTGGAGCATTTTGAAGATTGTGGACGAGATATGGCTTGAGGGACTAGGAGAACATGCAAACTCCGCACAGGAAAGACCGGGGTGGAGACTCGACCCCACGACCTTCTTACTGTGAGGCAACAGTGCTAACCACTGATCCACCGTGCCTGAGACTAATTCTTACACATTTATAGTGCTTGGAGAAGTGATTTGGATTCCAATGATCTCCCCCCCTCTCACAGTGTGCTATCACTTTAAGCAGAAATGCCATGAAGATGAAACAAACGGCAGTCACGCCTGTGAGAGCCAGAGGCCATGATGCCATGAAGACATGAGACATTTTCCCATCAGTTTCGTGCATAATCCTACAAATGTGGGTCAGTGCGCGCCTGCACAAGCCCCTGTAACACGACCAATTTAAAAATGTTGAATTCGGCTGTATACGTCCCTCCCAAACGTTGGTTGTTAAGTTATGTTTAACCAACGAAAACAACATGGTTAAGGTTAGGGTTAGGTCATGGTTAAATAAGAAAAACATCAGTTAAAAATTTAAATGTGGCTTACACTGGGAATCGAACGCCGGTCTCCGACATGCAACGCAAATGTTTACACCACACTGACTCAGTAAAGAAATATGAACATCATGACTGCTCCTCAAAAGTGAAGCCAAAACATCTTGAGAGATGCAGTAGAGTCAGCCTGACTCTACTGCACACACTCCGGTCCCAAATCATGTCACACAAGTAAAATGGCACGTCGCTGAATCCAGATATTTTGGCTTCATTTTTGCATGCCGGAAGGATGTGGAGATGCGTCGTCCATATTTATATACAGTCAATGGTATACACCCACCCGCCGTTTTATTTAAGGCACTTAGTGCCTATATCGCCCCCTGATGGTTGTTGAATTGGTTGAAATTATAGTACATTACTTTTTAAGTACGAAGAGTGAAACAGCCTGGTGTGTGTGTGAGAGAGAGAAAGAGAGAGAGAGAGAGTGTGTGTGTGTGTGTGTGTGTGTGTGTGTGTGTGTGTGTGTGCGTGTGTGCGTGTGTGTGTGTGTGTGTAGGATATTTAAAGGGCCATTGTCCCTGGCTCAGTGTCTCCACTCCAGGCTCATAATAACAGCGGTGCATTCCTGGCTGGTTGTGGCTGGGTGGGGAGCTGTCACACCCCACTCCACTGTGGCTGACCTGGCACTCCAACTGGACATTAAGTCACCATGGACGTTTATACATAGTACCTCCTCGCCACTGGAGGAGCCACAGTGGCGTCATGGCCTCAAATGTCAACCGGTCCTTTTTTGGTTTCCCAGAGATGGACTTCTGATCACATGCTACTAAGAGGGACAGCCTGGATCAGTTTACCCCAAAATGAAAAGTCAGTCATACTCACCGCCATGCCGATGGAAGGTTGGGTTTAGATGTTTGGTCCACAAAACAAAAGCAACCAGCGACAGGAGGAGAAAAACGACGGGAGGGAAAAAATGACAGAACAAAAAAAAATACATAAAAAGCCTCCATATTCCTCACCTGGCTTAATCCCAGTCTCCACAAGCCCTGAGATGCCAAGTTGTCTTGAAAACACGTCATTTACACCCTGTTTTTTTGCTGAAATCTTCAGCATTATTGCCTTTACAGATAGTTAGAGAATACAGAAGAAAAGACTATTTTGGTCTTAACTCATCTCTCTACCTACAATACAGAGAGTCATGGGATTCTGGACAAAATCATATAACAAACAATATTCTCATATTTGGGTTCAAGAGACAAATACTCATCACAAGGGGGGGCATGGCTACAATTTGTGTTGCAGCCCCCGTTGTCTCTCCGAACTGGTCTCAGAGCAAAGGTAAGCGCCTTTGGCGACCTCCTTAACGCTCTGCGGAGCCCATAGCGTTTTATGGAACGCAGCACAGGCCGACCGTTAAAAAGAATGCCTGATCCTAAAGACCACCTACCCAATGCCTAAACCTAGGCAGATCACCCCCCCAGGTGGTACCGTCCCCTGGGTGATACTACCCAAATCATTGTGGACGAGCCCTTGACCTTTCCCTGAACCAGCAGTGCGTTCCATGAAAAGCCGGAGGCTCCGCGGAGGCCCCAAAGCGGTTCAGTGAGACAAGTTCTGAGTGAGAACGTGTTGCAAATTAGGGATACTTGATATGGAAACGGTTGAGAATCACTGATTTACACGAGGAGTCAAAGGTTTGGACACACCTTGTTGAATGTTTTTCATCCTCTCAAAGCCATTTTGATCTAATGGCTTAAAAGGCCACGGCCACATGTACCCCCATCTGTATCTGTACCCTCTGTCATGCTTTTTTTTTTAATGGTTGACTCCTATGTCCTTTGCCTTTTTAGTTTTGATTTGTTTTGACAATTTTTCGCTCACTGCATAATTCCAAATAACTGCGTCACTGTATAGATATCTTTATACTAAGACCTTGAAAAAGGGAAAAAAAAGAAAGGGGGAAAAAATAAGAAATGCGGTCTGTCTAAACTATGACCAATATATATAGGCTATATATATATATATATGTATACTGTATATATATATATATATATGAAGAGTTCATTTACAAAAACAGGTAAACGAAATTCTTAAAATGAAAAAACATCCGTTTGATACTCCCTGGAGTGCACATAGAAAACATTATTGAGGTGATTTATGTGAAAATTATCAGATGAATATGTTTTAGTTATGATTGATAATACAAATGTCCCCAAAATAAATAAATTACAGTATAAATACATCAATATATAAAATAAAATGATAAAAAATCCAAACAGAGATACCTGTTTTTGCAAATGAACTCTTCATATATACTGTATATATATATATATATATACACACACGCACATATATATATGTATATACACACGGTATATATTTAAGCAATACCTTACAACATATGCTGATTATACCACACCTAACGGTCATGCTGCAAAAACACCCTTAACCCTAACCCTTCTGTGAACCAATCAGATTGCTTGATTTGAGACAGCCATTTTATATAAATAAATAAATACATATATATATATATCTCCTACCCCACTTAGTAACAAATCATTTATAGAAAACATGGGGGTAAATAATCAGTTTACCCCCAAGTTTTTATAGATCGCAGTGTGAATTCTACCAGCATCAGCTAATGTTTTACAAATGACTTACAAGGTATTGTTCTTCCTTGCTTACAATTCATATAAATGTTGAACTAATATGGACTAATCAGATTCTAACACCTATAATAATAAGTAACAGAAGTGTTATATCGCTCTGTAGTTTGATTTCCTTCAGTTTCTTTGCTCCGTTATGTCTTCCTGTTTTTAGTACAGATGTGTAACTGCTCACCTTGTGGTTATAAGTTATGAAGTGGACTGACTGCCTGCACATCTGTGCCTGGAGGCGGTTAAAGTGCCACAGTCGATTTGACTCCATTTTCACAACTGATTAGAACACTGATTAGAAGTTGTGTTGCAGTGTTACTAATCTGGGCAATGCTGTTGGAATAAGACAAGAGTGAAAACAAATGTTCATTTGATTTAGGGATTGACATGTTTGTACTGTACTCTATGTGAGCATAGATTGTGTGTTAAGGTAAGACTTTCACCAGGGTTAGTAGTGTAGGGTTACTCTGTATAAATTGTTTTTCCACATACAGTGAAACTGTGATGGGAAAATTGAGCCCAAGGAATGATGTGTAATCAGTGCAGAGTGATGCATCCTAATCAGCTGTATTGATGTGTGATACAGTGCTGCCCTCTAGTGACATGAGAGATGGATGATGCAAATCACTGCAATCTAATGTACTGCAGAAAATGGGCACACGCACACACACACACACAAAATCAACACACGCTCGCCCTCAAACAGATGCCTTGAAGTCAGAAACTGACACGCAGCGGTGATAAAATTTTAAAATTAATTTATTATATTTCTTTGTCATAGAACTCATTACTTTTTGTTCATGGTTAACATACAGCCATTCATATAGAGAACAAACAAGTTTTTTTATTCATAATTTTCAATTAACTTAGAAATTTACACTCTTCTTTGTGACCCCGCAGAGGAGAAAAATATCCTTTTTTCAAAAGTATCTTTTCTCATTTGTTTTTTTCCCCCCAGAGGGAAGCGGCCCTCCTCTGTACCGCCTCCTCTCCTGTTCTCTCTCTCTCTCATTTGGATGAACGGATGCGGAGGCGAGGGACCACCTGAACACACTGGCACGATGAGCAGATGAGCGTCTGGGAGCTGAACACCGAGCCACTGTACGAAACACCTGCCCTCTCTTCTGTCAATCACACACACACACACACACACACACACACACACACACACACACACACGCTGATTTAAAGGATAACTTCACCCAAAAATCTAAATTGAGTCATTATCTACTCACCCCCATGCCGATGGAAGGGGCGGGTGAAGTTTTGTACTCCACAAAACAGTCGTGGAGTTTCACAGCAAAAAAAAATGTTGTAGAATTCTCCTAAACAATTGAAGTGGATGGGGTCCAACTTTCAACCCTAAAAAATAAATTAAAATAAATTAAACGCTTCCATACTGGCCTACTGTAATCCAAGTCTCCACAAGCCCTGAGGTAACAAGTTGACTTGAAAATGTGTTTTGAGCTGAAATCTGCACTGTAGCCATGTGCTCGGGGAAGAAGAAGGGGGGTATTGTCGCCTGCTGTAATGACGATTTCGGCTAAAAACAGGGTGTAGCGTAAAAATGATGGCTTTTCAAGTCAACTTGGCATCGCAGGGCTTGTGGAGACTTGCATTACGCCAGGTGAGCAGTATGGGAGCATTCTCCAACAGTGTTTTGCTGTGAAACTCCACAAATGTTTTCTGGACTAAACAACGGCAGCCGTCCTTCCATCGGCACGGGGGTGAGTAGGTAATGACTGAATTTTTATTTTTGGGTGAACCTATCCTTTAATACACACTCTCTCTCTCTCTCTCTCAGACACACACACACACACACACACACACACACACACACACACATACCGATACAGAGAGACAGACCCACCAAACCGTTCCAAAGTAACACCACAAAATAATAAACGACCCCAAGAAACAAATGAACAAAAAGTATATAAAAAAATAAAAAATAAACTATGTGACCATATACAATCATTCTCAGTGCATGGGGACGGGGGCGGGCCAATAACACATCGCGTTCCAACAGGTGATTGCAAGCAAATTCAGCTTGAGAGCGCAGAGTGTGAGAGGAGGGATAGCTCTGTGTGTGTGTGTGTGTGTGTGTGTGTGTTTAAAAATCTCTCCATTCCCCAATGTAGGTCAACTAGCACTGACAAAGTGTTGTTACCCGTACCTCAAAACACCCCACCAAACGACTCATCTGCACTACTTTCCTTATCCCATTCACTGGAGCTGGGCGATATGGTCGAAATCAATATCACAATAATCACACAAGGGCTTTCTCGATATCAATATAGATCACGATATGGTTCATGAACGCAAAATCGCGTCAATTAAATCACATCAATGTTCATCTCATTGAACCGAATGGTAATGTGAGGTGTGATGACAAACAAAACGGAAGTAGCGGTAATTCTCCTACCATACCTCATTTTATGAGGGTTCTTAAGTCAGATTCGTTCATCATCCTGAATTTAGACGGCAGAAATGTGCGTCACGATATTACGTCGTCTTCATATCATCACGATATGATACCATTGGAAGACGATAAACGATAATATTCAATTATTGCCCAGCTCTACCATTTGCACTGTAAACTTTTTTTTAATTTTTATACAAATCTCCCAAACAACAACGTCTGTGTGACGAGTGGAAGGCTAAATCTGGCAACCCGGCGGGAGAGTGGAGAGAGGATTAGAGGGATATGAGACCTGGCAACCCGCCCCGCTGCTTAATTGGCTGCAGACAGCACTCTGCCCCGGGGGGCCCAGGGACCGGGTGGCAGAACCACGCCTAGTGCCAATCAAGTGCCAAGGCTGCATTGTTGATGTGTGCATGTACATACGTGTGTGTGTGTGTGTGTGTGTGTGCGTCCACACACACACACACACAACATGGTGTCTTGTCAGTCAGTGATTTGTCCTGTTCCAAGGACAAGATGGAGGACAGGCAGAGGGCGTGTGATATGTGACAGACGTGTGGACACGGCGTCACAGCAGCAGCAGCAGCAGCAGTCAGCCATGCAAGCGTTACTCTCGGGGCTAAATGTACACCGCCTCCGCAACAGATGCGGCTGCGAACGGACCCACGCCCGTGTCATCTGTCAGACGTACGCGGGATTCGACAAACATAAACAGAACGGGTGCGTCATTCATTCCGTACCGCATGTATCGTCCATCAATTAACACGGGCGAGAGGCGATCCGTCCGTTTTGCCGGATCCGCAAAGCGGCCGTAACGTATCCGGTGTACATCGCCCGTCAGCTTCCCTTTACACTCTGAATCTGGACTGATTTCTGATTCTGATTCTGACCAATTAGGGAAGGCCTGTTCCTGCCACATGACTCCAATCGAGCAAAGAAATAACAGATGAACCCAATCGTTTCAACATATATGCCGATTTAAGGCGTCGACTGAGGACGTCCTCTTTTGTGCCATCGATCATGTTTGGAAAATGTGTCATGTTTTTCAGATGGTGGGTGGCATTTTGGGATGAAACTCAATGTGACCCTCAGAACATTCTTCTCGGTTGTGGTGTGTGAGCCGAGAGACGTTGACCCTCTGCTCTGCAGATAAGACCTGTCAGACAGTGTTGCCACGCTCGTCTCTTTAGAGACCCGGTGGACTTATACAGATATTCACCATCTTTGGGCCAAGTTGCTGATGCTGCTGCTTCGTGAAGTGGCCCCACAAGAAAGACCAGTGGCGGGAAGCAATTATGATGAGACATGGCAATAACAAGCATCAAAACAAAAACAAAAACACAAAGAAAATCATAAAACCCTGTTTAGAATACAACATCACCGCCTGCCTAGCCAACAGTTACATTTTTTTACTGTATCAAAATGAAAAAGAAAGCAGTATACATCCCCCATATATATATATATATAACAGAAAAAAACAGAGCCACATGTCTCCAATAAGGTGCAATTCATAGTTTTACAGACAGCATGACCATCTGCATTTCAGCATGCAAAGAAAGCTTCTTCTTCTACTTTTCTCCAAAAAGAAATGATACAAATCTTTATTTTCATCTTTTGACATCTTTGAACATTTGGAGGAACAAAATAAACAATGTCATAAATAATAAAAAAACAACAAGAACAAAACCAAAACAAAAGAAGCGTCAAACCCGGCACCGCTTTGGTACCAGACACAGAACGTGAAACGAGAGACGAGGGAAAGTTTGTGTCCCTGTGGGTCCGGCCCGAACCGGTTTCCGAGTGGCTCAGTGGGGACTAAAATGGGCTTTTGGGGACGCACAATGGCGCGCCTTCATGGAGATCGCATAACAGCTCGGGCCCAAACAGAGTGACTACAGTAGTCTGACTGTTTGACTGTCAGAGGACACGACCACAGTCACGCCACACACACAGAGGCTGCACTGTGTGTGTGTGGGGATGTGTGTGTGTGTGTGTGTGATGTCTGTGTGTGTGTGTGTGTGTGTGTGTGTGTGTGTGTGTGTGTGTGTGTGCGTGCGTGTGTGTGTGTGCATAACAGTCCCTCCAGGCTTTCACGTCAAGTTTAGAGTGTTTGTGTGATTGTTGGCGATGAAAAATGCTTGATTTTGCAGTGGCTTTTTGACGTTTTACGTGGGACCTGGCAAAAACGGCAAGTTGAGGAACCTGCTTTACCGTTTTTGCGGCAAAATCGAGGGAATTTAGAAAAATTGCAAGCCCGATGAATTTGGTTGAATTTGCATTCATTGTTTGCGATCGCAAAATTGCAATTTCCTGGAGGGACTGGGATCACGTGTGTACGTGGGAAGCTGGGTCCAGGTTGCAAAAGAAACCCTGAAATAGTGGTTATTTTGTGTCGCTAAGGTCACGAGAAAAAAAACGTGTATCAAAATGATTGGCAACAAGAAAAAACGGTCGCTCAGAGCAAACAAGATGGCCGCCGCGGTCCGACATCCACTTCACGTCACGGGGGGGGGGGGGGTCAAGATCCCGTCGATTGCGAGATGGACTGGAACTCTAATCGAGCAGTAGGCTGAGACAGTGGTTATGAGTTTACACACACAAACATCACACACAAACGTCGCACACACACACGTGTCACACACACACACACACGCACATACACGCGTCTCACACACACACACACACACACACACACACACACACACACAATGCCTTAAAAAGACATTAAATATCAAGCTGCCAAGTGGATGAAGTAAAAAAAAACGTAGAAAAGCAGAGGACCGGAGACGCTTAACAACCCTCCCTCCCTGCCTCCCTCCCTGCCTCTCTCTCTCTCTCTCATGACTTCCACCAGACGCATGGAAACAATACCCAGGAAAGACTTCACACCCCAAAGCAAATTCCGAGCTCCAGTTGTACTGGGAACTAGTAGGAATTGACCAGTTGACGTCAGGTGACCTGGGATTTCCTGCTCTGAACTCGGGGGGGATGCCTCACCAGCCCCGACCTCAAAATCCAAGATGGCAGCTCCGCACATCAACCGTAGTGAAAGCTGTCGCAATGCACGGTTTATTATGAGCACTTCTGTCTTATTTGTGTCTCATTAAATCAGTCATACACACAGTACGGTCAAACGTCTACCTGTGGACATGTTGCTACGGTGTTTGTATGCAGGGGAAAATACCGCGCAATGCGCTGTTATCAACAGTTCTTGCTAAGAATGGCTAGCGTGGCTAGAGCTAACGGTGACTGGTTTTCCATCGGTTTTACTGGAACGCGGGTGTGACGTCATTCAACTGGGAAGTTCCTAGTTCCAACTGGAACGCACAATAGTCCACAACAAAACGGGTAAAAGGGCAGAAAGGCTAAATGTGGAGAGGTGAGCGCGGGGTTTCTCTCTTCTCCCTCCGTGTGTGGGCTGTGACTGAGAACAATACCTCTCTCTCTTTCTCTCTCTCTCTCTCTCCGTTTCTGGTCGAGGGGAACACAACCCCCCTCTGGAGGCGCTCTCTCTCTCTCTCTCTCTCTCTCTCTCTCCTCCCTCCATTTCTATTCATCCCCTCCCTCCCTCCCTCTCTCAGTTCAGTAGGTCTGGCCACTGAGGGGCTGTGTGTGTCTGAGGGTTGCTGGGGCGAGTGAGCAGCCAATTACAGGTGGGCTAGAGTTACAGGGGGTGGTCCCTCTCTCTCACACACACACACACACACACACACACACACACACGGTTAGACACAGACTGACGCACACAAGCACCTCCCTTCCCTTCTCTCTCCTAATGGCATTTGATCTGCGGCCAGGTGTCAGCCTGTCTGTTCGGCCAAATGTGTGTGTGTGTGTGTGTGTGTGTGTGAGAGAGAAAGTGTGTGTGTGTGTGTGTGTGTCAGTGAGAGAGTCCATCTGTCTCTCCAGTGCTACAGTGTCTTTCAAATTTTTCATCTATGGTGGTCACAGCATATGGACTCCTGACCCCCCACCACGCTAGCACGCACGCACACACACACGCACACACACACACACACACACACACACACACACACACGTAGATGAGCTAAACACATACCAAACACACACTTCTTCTTCTTCTTAATAATACACGTACCAGCCACGCTCATCAGACAAGCTTGAAGATGTTTACAGAAGGACATGTCAAATTCTTCCATTCCCATGATGCAGTTGGATGACAGACGGCCCCGTGGCGCGGCTGGGCAACACCGCTCGGTATCGTTACACGTTTCCCATACGTCACCTTCAACAGCGCGTCTAAAACGCTGCTCGATGTCACGCTTTTCTCTTTGCCTAATGAAAGCTGTGCGATGCGGACGCGGACGGTTACAGCAGCCATTGATTCACTCAATAGAAAGACCCGTAAACAAGAGGAGCGTTTGACGATCCCACATTTGGAAGCTTCCCGTTAACCTGTCGACAGCTTTCGATGCTTTAAGTAAGATGAATAGGGCATCAGCAACTGACATCCATACTAATACTGTATCACTTTTGATATGGAGCCCAACAATCTCCAGTTAAACGGAGCAGAAATATGTGGGAAGAGTTGCACTTGTTTTGTCCAAATCTATTGTGGCTGCGGGCGACGCTTGTGGCTTGGTGGCATTAAGACCCACAGAAGCTGCCTCTCAGTGATGACGCAGCTTTTGGCAGCCGCCGGGGGTCAGTGTGATATCTCTGCTTGTGGAATGCGACGTGCGCGCGCACACACACACACACACACACACACACACACACACACACACACACTTACTTCTTTCCGTTGATTATACAAAGAGAATAATATCAACATGATTACAGCATAGGCAGCAGCTTTCTATTCGTACAGCCTGACAGGGGGGTGGGGTTTAGGGAAGGGGGGTGTTTAATTTTAGTTCCTACCAGGCGGCAAGCTCGGCTCCGGACAGATGAAGCCGTGGAAGTGATGCTAAAAGCTGTACTTCCTCGAATGGCCACTTGAGGTTGGCTCACCCCCATGTTCTCCCCCATGTTAAAATGCCTGACTTTGGTAAAAAGAAAAAAGAAAAAAAACGGTTTTGGTCTCTCTAGCTAATCTCATCTTTCATAACAGCTATCATTTTTAAGCGGTTTGAGCACGAGATGTGTGTGGACGAGATTTAGCCTAGGCCCCTCCCCCCGGTTTGTACAAGGAAGTGAGAGTCAACATAGAAGGCGCCGGAAGCCGGTGAAACATGAACACACGCACGCACGAACGTACGCATGGATCCGACGTGCGCAAAAACGGCCCTGCTTACCCCAACAACTGGGTGTGATTTTTATATAACGCACTCGTTTGTAGTCAAATTGATGATCGCAAAGACTATTTGGGGTGTGATTGACAGGTCGCCGTCACGTCCCTCCGGCCAATCCATTCTAGCCCAGAACATGATAAATCATATCTACACATCCAGAGAGCAGAACAACCCTTTTCTGTACCCTCCAAAATGTTTTGTGCAATTTCCAAACTTATCAAAACTTTTCCCCACACATCTCCAGACTTTCCCGGGACCGGATTTGTGTATGATCCATGAGCAAGAAAGAAGAATGAGAAAGCAATGAAAGAAAACAAGAGCGAAAGAAATGGACCCCTGTAAAAAAAATAAAAAAATAAAAGACCCCCGCTCTCCGGCTAGTCTCCCGCTAATGTTTCTTGGAAAAGATCAATGGGCGCATGTAGACAGGTGGCCAGCCACTCAGCAATCACTACAGCAGATGGGAGGGAGAGGAGGTGTGTGTGTGTGTGTGTGTGTGTGTGTGTGTGTGTGTGTGTGTGTGTGTGTGTGTGTGTGTGTGAGAGAGTGTGTGTGTGTGTGAGTGTGTGTGTGTGTGTGTGTGTGTGTGTGTGTGTGTGTGTGAGTGTGTGTGTGAGTGTGTGTGTGTGTGTGTGTGTGTGTGTGTGTGTGTGAGTGTGTGTGTGTGTGTGTGTGTGTGTGTGTGTGTGTGTGTGTGTGAGTGTGTGTGTGTGTGTGTGTGTGTGTGTGTGTGTGTGTGTGGGGGGGGGGGGGGGTTGTTGAAGAGCCTGGGGACACATATCTCAAGACACTTGAGAGACAAACACAGAATTGTGTTTGCTAGGTAACAGCTTGAAAGCCATCTTATTTCCTGTCAACTATTGTAGTAGCACCACAACAGGAAGTAAGCCAGGGGCCATTGAGAATGTTGATGGTGTCGAGTTAAAAGCGTCCATAGCATGGGCTGACCAATTTGGGGCCCCGCGGGCACAAACTTGTTTGTTTTGGCCCTCCACGGTTTTGAAAGATGAAAGATCACAGCCAATATTACTGTCTTTCAGAGGCTGTGGCGCGTAATCTTTTTTTAAGCTAGCTTGATGATAGTCTCGGCTCCCAGACGTTTGGTGAGCTGCGCCACCAAACGTCTGGGAATTTCACTGTCAGAAACTGTCTGTCAGAGCCCGGCGAGAACGGCCGGCAGCAGACACGCCTACATTTATTATTAGAATTTTATTTGGCAGCGGCAATGCCATTTATCATAGTTCCAATATAGAGCAAGACACCGATGTGCTGCAAAGAGAGTTTTTATCTGTTGTTTATTTTACAATCATTTTTCCTACCCGGAAGTGGTCCGCTTGCTACTGTGAAGCGCTGTGAAGTCAGGAGGAGTCAGCAGGCTCTGTAACGTTAGCCTCGGGAGTCGGGCTTATCGCTGGGGAAAAGACCTCTAGCCGCCGGGGCCGGATGAAACACGTCCTATTAACAGGTTATGTTGGTTTCTAAGTGATTAATATGTTTCTCCGCAAACGCGGCGATGTTTTGCGAGACACTGGTTCTGCATGAGCGTCACTGCCCCCAGAAAGCAGGCCCGCCCACAACACTCATGATTGGTTCTCCGATGCAAGGCTTCCAACAGCGCCACCTAACGTTATGCAAAGATTTAAATAGTAATATTCTCAGTCTTACAGGAGTGAAACGGATTAAGACTGAGGGCTGAGTCTAGCTTGATGATACTTTTCCCATGAAACTAGAAGAGATCTATCTTAGATTTAGAATGTAAATAGTCTATAAAATTATATAATTTAATGTCATTTCACATAACATCAACATTTATTGGCCCACACCAGGGGTTGTTTTTATTGCTGATTCTTTTTCAAACGGAGAGCTGAAATCGAATAAAACGAAAGCTGGTCAAAGTGTTGTATAGAAGCAGTAGGTGGTGCTATACGCGGTGGTTATTGGCACCAGAGGCCGCAACGCTCCCTCCTGTACGTTATTGCTTCATTGAATACTAGGTCGACCCTGATTAATCATGACAAAAGAATACACGCTAGCAGGCAGCGGGGCGGGGCATTTAGCCGCTTCTGATTTCATCGGTGGACTGATCTTTTCTCAAAAATCAAAGGCGCTCGGTCAGGTTTATTACCGCCCTCCTCCGATATCATAAGCGCCCCTCATCCAATACGACTGCCGCTACGAAAGGCCATGAACTTATTGCCAAATGTCTCTCTTTTCCATTCGTCTGAAAAGTCCCCATTCATCATACTTGGCTTTGTTTGAAATCAGACGTGGTGGCCTGTGCTCTCTCTCTCTCTCTCTCTCTCTCTCTCTCTCTGTGTGGCCTGTGCTCTCTCGCTCTCTTTCCGGTTTTCCTCTTTTTTCCATAAAAAAACCCATTCACTTACTTGGCTGATGATGAAACGAGTTTTTCCCCAAATACTGTTCTGCCCTCTCATGCAAATGAGCTTTTGTATTACTCGGTAAGGCTGCCAAAAGTATCGATAAGTGTTGATAAAAAAAATTGGAAATGGATACAATACTAATTTGCAACAAGTATCGACACTAAGAATTTGAAACGGATGCAATACTCATTTCCAACAGTTTCAATACCAGCAGTGATTTCTCTTAATGAAAGACATAGCACAGTACTGATTTCCCCCCCTCCTGTATCATTGGTGGGTATCTGTTGCGTCAACAAGCTAAAGGTGTTCTGATAGGCTGATGACTAGAGTAGTTTTGCAATGAGTTGTATCGGGCCTAGATTATGGAGAGGCCTGCGCGTCTGTCCATCCAGCTGTCTTAGTTTAATTTTTATGCCTCTTGACGTGTTATCGCGCGCGTGCGGTATCGTAAATGTTATCGTTTATCGATATTTTCCTGGGTATCCGTATTGCAGTTAGACATCCTAGCATCAGCAACAGCGTTAACCTGCTGTCGCTGGTTAACGGGGTTTGCGGTGTTTCCTCAGGGAGTCTGAGTGCGTCAGAAATGGAAACCAGGAAATGGTTTCATGAGTTCGCCCAGTTTCTCTCCAATCGTCTCTCCTCTACCCCCCCCCCCCCCTCGCCCTATTGGTCGGCTGTTATCGGTTGCCGTCGGTGACCTCATGAGTGTGAGGGATCAGGAATCTGTCAAGAGGATCGTCGCCATGGCGATACGGGGGCAACAGGCCGAGTGAGTTAACCCCGGCTCGCCTCGCGAGCTAGACAGACACACTTATCTGGCATGACTCACACTCCCTCTGTCTCTCTCTCTCTCTCTCTCACACACACACACACACGCTCGCGCACGCGCACACACACACACACACACACGCGCACACAACGCACACACACACACACACATACATGTGCACTCTATAACATGAAACCCCACACACGCACACACCAAACATACAGATATGCACAAACATTATAGTCTACACATCAGCAAACACATAATCAAGCGCGCGCGCACGCACACGCGCACACACACACACACACACGCACGCACACACACACACACACACACGCACACAACGCACACACACACACACATACATGTGCACTCTATAACATGAAACCCCACACACGCACACACACCAAACATACAGATATGCACAAACATTATAGTCTACACATCAGCAAACACATAATCAAGCACGCGCGCACGCACACGCACACACACACACACACACACACACACACACACACGCACGCACGCACACACACACACCGCACCACAGTCTCCACCAGATGTGCGGGCTGACTGCAGCAGGGTGGGTGGGGGCTAACCCTGGGTAAATGCCTCTTGGCAGGACTTAAACACACAACACCCAGACTCCCCCCTGGGATTTGAACAGACACCCGTCTGGTCACGTGTCTGCGGGTTTCACCTCAAACGACATCGGCGATTAAAACGAAAGACACGACGACGGCGTGCGAGCGCAAGGACGAGCTCGTTCTGCGGCAGAGTGAGAGTGAGACGGGTGAGAGAGAGAGAGAGAGAGAGAGAGAGAGAGAGAGAGAGAGAGAGAGAGAGAGAGAGAGAGAGTCTGCAGCACTGCGGTTTGAGGCCTTGAAGCCATGAGGGAGCAGACAAAGTGTGTAAGAATGATTTTCTTTGATATCCGTCTCGGGTTCACATCAGGAACATTCATCAACAGCACTTCTATTAGAAATGATCCAGGCATTTTCTTTCATTTTAAACTCATTGCTGCAATGAACTCCCAACGTAGCTTCTTATGACACGACTTGCAAAACCGGTGTTGGATCGCGCCCCTCAAAAAAAAAAAAAAAAGTAGACGAAATTAACTTGTTCCCAAACGCGATACATTTCGGGGGAAGAAACATTGCCTGGAGTCCTGATGTAAAATCTCTCAAATCCACCCTGTAAAAGCGTTATTTTGTTACCTACAGTAACTAACTAACCTTAAAATATTTGTGCTATCGATCGTTTTGAAATATCATATAAGTCACTCGTTGGTCGGTCCACAAAAAGTTCACCGCGCTTTTTAGCAGCGGGGCACGGTTTTCGCCCGAGGAGGCTGAAATTTGGCATGGAGGTCAAGTGCGTGTGTGTTTGTGTTTGTGTTCGTGCCAATTGGCTAAGTCGGAAGGGGGGGGGGGGGGGATGACATCACAATGGAGTGAATGATGTCACACTCTGACATCACATAACGGTCGCGGCTATTGAAAAATCACAATAACAGACCTGACACAACAACAACAACAGACCTGACACAACCGTCCACAGGCCTGTTCCCAACCTGCCCTACCCGCCATGATCTCGTCGCCGTGGAAACCCGAACGAGTTTCCCGAACGCTCACATCGGTTTCGCTCGAACTTTTGTTTTGTGACAATCCTCTCATTCTACACCGCGGGGATTTATGGTGGTTTCGTTGTACATTTTATGGGCTGGAAAACACACCAACCCGTCTTCAAAGAACTACCGGCAGCGACGCGGTCCGACCGTCGGGGCCACCCACTGTCGTCGCCTGTGTCGGGGGGCCAAAAAGTTTCACTTGAACACAGCCGATGGTCATGTAGCACGCACGTTCTGCACCCGCATGAGACCTAGCTATAGGACTGCGGGTATACAAACCAGACGGTTTGCCTACCGTTTCCACATCACTCTCACTTCACCAGGTTCTTACTAATAGCAACTTCCGGTCGAGAATAATGTCTGATAAAAAAGATGCAAATGGCGCTGGCGTTGTCGGTCAGCCCTTGCCTGGTGTTTTGCTTGTGGAAGAAGATAGGAAGATTAGGGATGGGCATCGAATTTCGAACGTGTTTGACGCACTCGTCTCTCACCGCTTTCTGCCACTGTTGCTGCTGCTATGACCAGACGGGGCGATCTAATCAGTGAAACCTCCAGGTGCTGTTTGGAGGGGAAAGCCGCACACTCTCGTCCCTGTGGGACACAGTATCACCCGTCTGATCTAGGCCACGTCACAGCCACGTTCTCAGACACCCCGCTCGGCCTAGTTCACACACAGATCCACCGCACGGAGACAAACGTGACCGTGTTGCCGCTTGCGTCACTTCACAGTGAGATGCCGATGGCAGCTGCGGGGGAACGAACCACGCGACACAGGGGATCGAACGTCACACACAGGCACGCGACACAGGGGATCGAACCCCACTCGCAGACACTTCGACATGGACACGCGACACAGGGGATTGAACCTCACCCACACACACGCGACACAGGGGATCGAACCTCACCCACAGGCACGCGACACGGGGGATCCAACCTCACTCAGACATGCGACACAGGGGATCGAACCTCACTCACAGACACGCGACACAGGGGATCGAACCTCACCCACAGACACGGGACACAGGGGATTGAACCTCACCCACAGGCACGCGACACGGGGGATCGAACCTCACCCACAGACACGGGACACGGGGGATTGAACCTCACCCACAGACACGTGACACAGGGGATCGAACCTCACCCACAGACACGCGACACGGGGGATCGAACCTCACCCACAGACACGCGACACAGGGGATCGAACCTCACTCACCGACACTTCGACATGGACACTAAAAATTGCGAGCAGAGAGGCAGAGAGGCAGACACTTTGTGTGCTAGACTGGAGATACCTCACCTCTCCTGTCGATCTCTCCGTGTCTCCCTGAGGCAACGCCTGCCAATCACAGCCATGTAGGGCACGGCCCGGGCCAATCACAGCCATGTAGGGCGGCGGGCCCGGGCGAGAGGCGCGTGCGTCGGAGCCTAAACGTTGGGAGGATACAATGATCTGCGGGCACGGGGGAAGGCATCGCCATGCCAACGGCCGCCCTGCCCCTGTCAGGAGCGAGCGAGAGAGATGAGGCAGGGAGAAGATAAATACACCCCTATTGACACGGGGCATTCTTCTGAGGATTAAGAGGAAATAGATACACACACCCCAAGATGGCGAGCGAGAGACACTGTGTGTGTGTGTGTGTGTGTGTGTGTGTGTGCGCGTCTGTGTGTGTGTGTGTGTGTGTGTGTGTGTGCGCGTGTGTGCGCGTCTGTGTGTGTGTGTGTGTGCGTGTGCGTGTGTGTGTGAGGAGAGGGAGGGAGCGAGTTAGAGAGAGATATTTCAAGATTTTGACAGAGAGGGAGTGTGGAGAGAGATAGAGAGATAATTGAGGCATAGAGGGGAAAAATACACCTGGTTATTGACACAGGCATACTTTGGAATATTGGCAGGAAACGCATAAGCTACACACCCATTGTGTGTGTGTGTGTGTGCGTGCGTGTGCGTGCGTGTGTGTCTGCGTGCGTGTGGGGCAGGAGAGGAGAGTTTGTCTGAGTGACAGAGTCGTGTAACCTGACGCTGCTGCCAGATGCTTTGTTTTCACGTAACCATCCGGGGACGAGTCGCTCCCGGAAAACTGTTTCAAAGAGCAGAGTGCCCTTTGAAAAAACAAAACACTAAACAAACTAACAGGCGATCGGACGAACCATCTGTCTCATCACGTCTATCACGGGCTCGGCCCTGCCCGTAGCTGCCTAAAGCCCGCCCGCCTAAAGCCCGCCCGCCCGCCTAAAGCCCGCCCGCCCGCCTAAAGCCCGCCCGCCCGCTCGTAGCCGCCTCACAGGACGCCGGTTGGGGCGAAGCAGTCGGAGCGTGGGCGAGATGGATTTGTCATGTGATCATGATCTGGTGCCCCGCGAGGCTACGAGTGGTGAGAGAGAGAGAGAGTTTGAGTTTTGAGAGACCGAGGCAGAGAGCTACAGCCTCAGAGAGAGAGAGAGAGAGAGAGAGAGAGAGAGTTTTGAGAGAGAGGGAACATTTCAGATGAGGCAACCTAGTCGGCCGTAGCTCTCGGAGGACAGGCTGACCTCATCTGACACCCCCTCCCCCCCCCGCCCCTTCCCTTGTCTCAGCCCCGCCCCTTCCCTTGTCTCAGCCCCGCCCCTTCCCCCTTCCCTTGTCTCAGTCCCGCCCCTTCCCCCTTCCCTTGTCTCAGCCCCGCCCATCCGCGTCTCCTTCCTCCCGTACTTCAGTTACCAAGGAAACAAAAAGTCATTTCGGCCGCTAGACGGACAGAGAAAAGTGATGTCTAGTCTGTCTCGGGCGCCATCATCGACGGGGCTGATGATTTATTCAGTGCTGCCTGTGCACTCTGGGACGCACACACGCGCGCACACGCACACACACGCGCGCGCGCGCGCGCGCACACACACACACACACACACACACAGACACAGACACATGCGCACGCACACACAGACACACACACACACACGGTTTGTGCACTGCACACTCATGTCTGATACACTCCTGTGTCAGAAAGCCGCCGTGGGACAGGGAAGGAGAGAGCCTCCTGTTCTCTCCTTTTCATCAGCGCTGTCATCCCCCCTGATTATCTTTCTCCCTTTCTTCCCTCTGCAACATGTTACAAAGACAGAGCGCACACACACACACACACTCTCACATGCGCACGCCCAAACACACACACACACACACACACACACACACACACGGACACAAAGGAAGGAGGTAACATGTGGATGAGTGCGAGCGAGCGTCATTGTGGAAAGTCCCGATGGGTAAAGCCAAAAGCCGATAAGATCGCCCTCTACATGTCGTCCTTTCCGTGTGTTGGCGGCGGGTACTCTAGCGAGGAAAAAAAGGGTATAAATATGAGTTACAACAACTCTCTAGCGAGAGACCCGAGACGAAGCGTGATACGGGGGAGTGCGCGGCGCGCGCGGCGAGTGCGTTCTGCGTCTCTCACGGGAGGTCGCCAGATATGAGGGGGGGGGGGAAGACATCCGGGGGGGGGGGGGCGGAGAGGGTGGCGAGTCGAGCGGCGGCGTCTCGTTTCGGTCCAGCACAGCGAAGTAAACATCGACAGAAACAAAACCAGTTCTTTGCTTCCAAGTTTTATTTTTTTTTCTCTCCACAGGTTTCGCACGCCTTTCAAAATGTCCCTCGCTTCCCACCGTAGCAGCGCCCCCCGCCCCTCCCCCGCCCCTTCTCCTCGGACAGCAGGCGCGTCAAATCAAGAGAGAGGCTGGGATGAGGAAAGGGAGAAAGGGGGCGGGGTGAGAAAAAGGGATGGTGTTTTGGCCCCTCCCTCGGCAAGGGGAGGAATGAGGAAACGATGTGTTTAAATCCAGTGGTTGTGTCCTCTCCAAGCTCTCTCCGTAAATCTGTGGTGGATGTTGATTGGATGTTCCCTTTTTTAAACCCCCCAAACTAATGATTTTTTTTGGGGAAAGAGTATATATCCCTGCAGCGTCGGTGCTGCCTGGTGGAGATACGTTCGGTCTCGCTCCACCGAGAGATCTAGTTCACCAGTACCGTTCGGCCCCCCCTCCACACCCCCCATCAGTGCTGAGGGTCTCGCTGGGGAGGAGGGTGGGGGGGGAGCCCTGCTGGCTATAACTCGGGTCCGTCTGGAAACCCCATGTCTGGGAGGCACCTAGCCCTCGCCCGGCCCGGGCGCTCTGATGTACGGGTTCTTCAGGAGGTAGCGGTACCTGTCGTAATGCTCCAGCATGTACTTTGGCGCGTACATGTGCTCTTTGGGGTCCGTGGGCGGGTACTCCTGGAGGGAGCCGTCGAACCAGCCGCCCGTGCGGATCAGGTCGCGGATGTAGCTGAGGTCGCGCTTGTCCTCGTAGTCGCCCCAGCGCGGGAAGTCGCCGTTCTGCGCCGACACCAGCTTGAAGTAGATGCCCTGCGGCTTGAAGCACCAGGAGCAGTGCCAGCCGGCGAAGTGGAAGGGGCTGCCCACGGACCACTGCACCAGGATGTGGCCCGTGTCGTTCTCGTACTTGCGGAAGCCGGGCATGGTGTAGTACTCGCGGCGGCGCAGGCGGATGCCGTCGCCGTCGTAGACGTCGCGCAGCATCCCCACCGTGCAGCCCGACACCACCTCCAGAGAGCCCAGCTGCTTCCAGAAGAAGCCATACAGGGACTGAGAGAGAGAGAGAGAGAGAGAGAGGAGAGGAGAGGAGAGGAGAGGAGAGAGAGAGAGAGAGAGAGGAGAGAGAGGAGAGAACACAGAATGATGAGTAGATGATACATAATAGATGGAGACTCTCATGAGTGGAGTGCGAGAAGAGAAGAGAAGAGAAGAGAAGGGGTGCAGGAGTATTAAGCCACTTTCACACATAGTTCCCAGTCAATTGCTGGGATAACCTTTAACCTTTAAGAGGCAACGCGCGTGATTTTCACTATTCACTGAGGCGTGATTTCTAACCCCACATAGGATAAGCAATAACCACGCCCTGTGGCGCCGGGATTGGCCAGGAGCATTGAAGCTTGGGACTAAAGCACCTGGGTTTTTTCATCTTTTAAAATAAAGATGTTTAAAAAACTATTGCTTTGAAAAGTGCTGTACCTTTTCTCTGGGTAAGAATTGAGCTTGAAATTAACGATATGATACATTATATTATATGAGCTATGAACGTGAACACAACACCGTTTATATTATTGCATGTTTTTGTAGATTGTGTACATTGTGTAGATTACAATTATTATGCTTATTATTATTATTACTATGCTAAGGAAGGTAGGTGACCATAATTCATTTCAATGTCCGCTCTCAATGTCCACTCTCGAAATCGCTGTCCGTTCTCAAGAGCTATTCAGTTGGTTCATGAAATCGCTGGGCTGCGTGCCCTCCAGTGTTGCTCCTGGCCAATCCCGGCGCCACAGGGCGTGGTTATTGCTTATCCTATGTGCGAATAGAAATCACGCTTCACTGAGGGTGTAACAAGACGCGTATTCCTACAGACCTGTTTAGGTACGAGGCTTTGAGACAGACAGGCAGACAGACAGACAGACAGACAGACAGACAGACAGGCAGGCAGACAGACAGACAGACAGACAGGCAGGCAGGCAGACAGACAGGCAGACAGACAGACAGACAGACAGACAGACAGACAGACAGGCAGGCGGACAGACAGACAGACAGGCAGGCAGGCAGACAGACAGACAGACAGGCAGGCAGGCAGGCAGACAGACAGACAGACAGACAGTGGTGGCCCAACGGTTAGAGAAGCGAGCTTGTGAGCGGAAGGTCGTCGGTTCAATCCCCGGGACCGGCAGGATGAATCCGGGCGGGGAAAGTGAGAGTTGACTTGAACGCATCGCGTCTGCCGTCTTCCTGTCAAAGCTTTGGCAGAAACCATTAGTGTTGGATGGTAATATATTACTAATAAGTAATAGTATTACTGTAATATATTACTTTCCCCAGTAACAACTTGTGTAAGGCGGGATTACAAGTTCCAAAACTAATAATATTACAGTTACTACTCCAAGGAACCTCAAGCTACTGCATTACTTTCTCCAGCGCTGACTCAGGTTCATGTTGCAGGGCTATATTTGTGACACTAACTTCTTATGCACACATCTACATTGCGTATTAATAGAATGCTGTTGGAGAAAAATATAAGTTCCATTGGCATTTCCTAATCAATAAGCTATAAGTGCATACACATAATTAATGCTATGAGTCATTAGTCATAAGACATGTCACAAATGCATATTTGCACTATGCAGAGACACATAACTAGTTTATCAAGCAGGAGATTTCTCCCCTTTGCTCTGGCCCATGACATCTCACACATATAGGACTGCTCCTTTTGCTGAGACCTTGGTCAGTGCGTCGTGTTCCAATAACAACTGATACAGACGGGAGCCTGCACGACGCACACACATTTCCAAAGTTCATACCCCTCCTCTCTGCTCTTCCTCCTTACAGTATAAAGCTTATGTCAAATTGTGACATCGCCGCTGAATATTTGGACTCTGTATAACGTATCAGAATGTGTACATTGAGATTCAGCCCTCTGACAATACATATTGACAGAGAATGTATGGTTTTAAATACACTTTCATAAGACATCTTTCTGGCTCTTGGTTTCATTCATTTGGTTTATATAAGCTGTTTGAATCATTATAATGCGGGTGAGGAATGGTGAAATTCCATTCTCTATCAAATGCGTTGGCACTTGTTGGCCTCTTTTTCTCTTTGACAACATTTTGTTTATGTCTGTACAACTACTGTACAGCACAACTACTGTACTGTACAACTACTGTACAGCACAACTACTGTACAACTACTGTACAACTACTGTACAACTACTGTACAACTACTGTACTGTACAACTACTGTACAACTACTGTACAGCACAACTACTGTACAACTACTGTACTGTACAACTACTGTACTGTACAACTACTGTACAACTACTGTACAACTACTGTACTGTACAACTACTGTACTGTACTACTGTACAACTACTGTACTGTACAACTACTGTACAACTAATGTACAACTACTGTACTGTACAACTACTGTACAGCACAACTACTGTACAACTACTGTACAAGTACTGTACAACTACTGTACTGTACAACTACTGTACAACTACTGTACAACTACTGTACTGTACAACTACTGTACTGTACTACTGTACAACTACTGTACTGTACAACTACTGTACAACGACTGTACAACTACTGTACAAGTACTGTACAACTACTGTACTGTACAACTACTGTACTGTAAAACTACTGTACAACGACTGTACTGTACAACTACTGTACAACTACTGTACTGTACAACGACTGTACAACTACTGTACAAGTACTGTACAACTACTGTACTGTACAACTACTGTACTGTAAAACTACTGTACAACGACTGTACTGTACAACTACTGTACAACGACTGTACTGTACAACTACTGTACAACGACTGTACCGTACAACTACTGTACAACGACTGTACTGTACAACTACTGTACAACTACTGTACTGTACAACGACTGTACTGTACAACTTCTGTACAACGACTGTACTGTACAACTACTGTACAACTACTGTACTGTACAACTACTGTACAACTACTGTACTGTACAACGACTGTACTGTACAACTACTGTACGGTACAACTACTGTACAACTACTGTACTGTACAACTACTGTACAACTACTGTACTGTACAACTACTGTACAACTACTGTACAACTATAGAACTACTGTACAACTACTGTACAACTACTGTACAACTACTGTAAAACTATACAACTACTGTACTGTACAACTGCATTATAATAATAATGTCATAATCGATTATAACGATAATTAATCTCGTTCTATTATTATTTAATTGTATTATTATTAATAGAATGATATAATAAATAATAACGATGTCATAGAGCAGGCGAGGCAGCGACACGCAGTGGTCATCAGTGATGTCATAAGAGCGCGAGATGCCTAGTAAATTACATTTCTTCAGTAACGCCATATTAGTCTTCACACAGACACATCCACACACAAGCTCAGGTGACCCTGCCGCAGTACCAGACACATCCACACACAAGCTCAGGTGACCCTGCCGCAGTACCAGACACATCCACACACAAGCTCAGGTGACCCTGCCGCAGTACCAGACACATCCACACACAAGCTCAGGTGACCCTGCCGCAGTACCAGACACATCCACACACAAGCTCAGGTGACCCTGCTGCAGCAGTCCCAGACACATCCACACACAAGCTCAGGTGAACCTGCCGCAGTACCTTGCGCATGTGTATGGCGAAGGGCTCGGTCCAGCCGTCGAACAGCTTGAGGAAGAGGAGGCCCTCGCGCGCGGGGATTTCGTCGGCGTCGTTGATGACGAAGACGTCCTGCGGCCGGGCGCCCAGCACCCGCGACATGCCGTTGCGCGTCAGGAAGGTGCGCAGGTAGTCGTCGGCGATCCAGCCGTCCTGACGGCCGCCCTCGGGGAAGTGGTCCAGGAACACGTACAGGATCTTGTGGCGTATGTAGTCGTACGTACCGTTGAGGAGGAGACGCAGGAAACTGGGGGGGGGGGGAGATTATTAACGTTACAAATGCCGTTTAGTGGATCCTTCTTAAGCTGTGTTCACACCGAGATATTTATTTTTCTCTCTGTCGCTCGATTCAACCCTTTGGAATCGCTCTGTGGCTCTGTTTAAATCGCTCGTCAACAGGCACAATAATTAGTTAGGTCCTTGAGGAAGGCCCAGTCTATCTTGGCTGACCCTGTCCATCCCCTGTCCTACGAGTTTAAAGTTGCTCCCGTCTGGCCGTAGATACAGTGTGCCAAGATGCAGGACGAATACATCTAAAAACTCATTGGTTCCTGTTGCTATTGCTATATAAACAGCTGTATGCTGTACCACAAATTGCCCGTCGGGGATAATAAAGATAACCTTGAACCTCGAACCAATTAAAAAGAGAGAGAAGCTTGAATACACGTTATATCAAAAGAACTTCAAGTTATGTTCTTGCACAAAATATATAAATTCGGGCACTTTCAAAGACCCACGTCTATTCATGTCTATTTTCAAAAACCTTCAAGGCCTTGATTTCCCCCCACCCTCAAATTCACAAACTTTCTAGGATTTCAAGGACCCGTAGGAACCATTGTCATGAGTTCATGCTTTTTTTTTCTGAAATCCGAATCTGAAATAAAAAATGGCGGAGGCTGCTGGGCGCTGATGTTGCAATGGGGCAATATGGAGCTGTCATTTCTTTCCATAAAAGTTCTTTGTCTCTATTGTAAGAAGAAGAAGAAGAAGAAGGAAAAAAAGTGGGGAACAAAAGTGCTTCCTGGTTGACAAAACGATGGGACAGAAAACCCACTGCAATACACCACCGACTGGGAGAATAACTCAAGGAACCTGCCGACGTGCGCAGCAAAAGAGGCTGTTTCCCCCAATGGAGCCGTTTCCATGCGGTGTCACACGCCATGATTGAATACGCCAGTCTCCCCCTGCCAGGCTACACGCAGAGACAATCATCTCCCTCTTGTCATAATCTGCTGTAAAATTGCTCCCAGGGCACTTCATGTTGTTGCCAAAGTAACTTCAACCTAATTGTTATTCCGCGCCGGCGATCCTCTTGAAGCGTGAAGGTTAGATGTAAACAAAGATTGCGAGCCGTAGACGGTAACTGCTCGCATGCCAGGCGAGTGTGTCATTACTTGGCAAAGATGTGCGATCGGATTCGTCAGGCGTACGCGAATTCTGAACGTGTTCAAGCTTCGGTCTCTAATCAACAACAGACACCGCACCGCTGAATACCTCATGGAGCAGGAATACTCCCGATACACAGTTTGGGCTTAATTAAACCGATCCTAGCTGATTGGATTAAGGTGGCTCAGTGGTTAGCAAGAAGGTCGTGGGGTTCGGATCCCCGCCCCCGGTCCTTTCCGTGTGTTTGCATGTTCTCCCCCGTGTTTGCGTGGGTTTCCTCGCACAGTCTAAAGAAATGCTGTTTGTTTGTGTAGTAGCGTAATGTCATCTAGTAAAATGTGTAGTATGCATGTAACCTACATGATGATGTGTGTAGATATATGATGTTATTACCACTGTGATGATGCTATGTGCCCTTTGAGACATGTTTGTCATAAGGGGCTATAAAAACGATGATGGCATAAACATGTGATGGCATCTCTACATCCAAATCAGTATTTTAATGCTTCATCTCTCTCTCTCTCTCTCTCTCTCTCTCTCTCTCTCTCTCTCTCTCTCTCTCTCTCTCTCTCTCTCTCTCTCTCTCTCTCTCTCTCTCGGATGCGATGGACCTTCGCCCATCGCAATGTTTCACAGTGGACATCGTCATATGCCAATTTGGTACAGGTAGACGTCGCCCAACCCCCGAAAGTGCATTGAGATCAAAGTCCCGAGCCTACTCTCAAGTCTGTTTTCCCTCCAAACGCGTATTTATCCAGCAGAAGTGTGCCGAGTGAGCATGCATCACACATTCACACCTGTGTGCCTTGCTCAAGAACACCTGGATCTTAAGGGAACCTCATATATAACGCGGCACGCCTGGGCACGCACACACACACACGCGCACACACACACACAGTGTGTGCACACACACAGTGTGTGTGTGTGTGCACACAGACCCCCGTGTCTCACCTTAGAGGCCTTTTTTCTCCATAGGCGGTGAAGTTGGACTCACAAACCAGGAACAGATCGACGGCCTGGGCCAGCTCGTGGAAGCGTACGTGCAGCAGGTCAAACTCGTGGTTGATGTTGATGGCGTTGATGACCCTCCGCGGCGTCTCCCTGGGCGTCAGCCGCTCCTTGGTGGGCAGGTTGGAGTGGTACACCATGGTGGGAACCCCGCAGTAAGGTCCGTGCCACCCCGGCCGACACACACACTTGACCAGCCGCTTCCCGCCCCTCGCCCTGGGCTTGGCTTTGGGAAGGGCGGAGGGCTGCTGCTGGACCTCCAGGGGTTTTCGCTGCCCGGGGGCCCCGGCCCGGGAGCCTGCCCCAGCCCCAGTGGCCACCAGGCCCCCTGCCTTCCCCGAGTCTTCCCTTGGCGTAGACACCTCCGTCCCCTGCCTGAAGCAGAGGGCTCCGGCTTTGGTTCGGACAAAGTACGGTGTTTTGTCCTCCTGAAGCTGGTGAGTGCGCGTGTGGACGTCTCCCAAGGATTCTAAGGGGTCCGGGGACGCA
>NC_139626.1:48235225-48277725 GCF_964638095.1 Poromitra crassiceps
CCTCATCTCTAGCCCCGCCCTGCCCACGATCCCTGCACCTCCGACCGCACCTCCACCCATCCCCATCACGCCTCCTCCGCCTGCCGCTCCACCCGGCACACCCGCCGCCACTTTGGGGCTTGGTGTCGGACGGGCGCAGCCCCCGGGAGAGGGGGGGCCTCTTCGGGGGAGGCGGGGCTAAGCGGGGTGCCGGCCACGCCCCTCTCCCTCCAGAAGAAGCCGGTGACCATGATGAAGGACTTGATGTTGGGGTAGGGGGCGGAGAGCTCGCGCAGCAGGGACACGTAGTGGAGGGCCTTGTAGTAGTGCAGGAAGGAGATGACGCACAGGCCCACCGTGCACAGCAAGAACACCCTGTGCCGTCGCATTTTCATCCTGAAACCACACAAGACACAAAATGTCACCGATTAATTGTAGCTGCTGCGCAGCAACGGGTCGTGGCCGGGCGAGTCTCAAGTCTTTGAGCTAGAGTCCAAGTCAAGTCTCACGTCACTGTGTGTGACTTAAAGGGACACTCCACTGAAAAACAATGCGGATTTATTTTGCACATAATCTCACACAGGAAATCTGCTTCGCTGGCCCGGCCACTAATAATAATACAGGCAAATACAATAAGTGGCCCGGCCGCTTCGCTGGCCCGGCCACTAATGACACACACTTTTTTTCCCTTTACGGATTTCCCTCCCATTTTCTCCCTAATTGTACTTGGCCAATCCCCCCTGCTGTGCCGGTCGTTGCCCCACCCGCTCTGCCGATCTGGGGAGAGTTGTAGACTAGCACATGCCTCCTCCGACACACGTGTCGTGCAGTCGGCAGCCGCATCTTTTCACCCGACAGCGAGGAGGTTCACCGGCGGGGTGTAGCGTGTGGGAGGATCACGCTATTACCCCCAGTTCCGCTCCCCCCCCCCCCCAAACAGGCCGACCGACCAGAGGAGGCACTAGTGACCAGCGACCAGGACTCATACCCCACCGGCTTCCCATCCGCAGACAGACACGGTCAATTGTGTCTGTATAGGAACGTCTGACCAAGCCAGAAGTACCGCTGCCGGGAATTGAACCCGGGACCCCGTGGTGGGAGGGGAGTGCTTTTAGCTCGACACACTACCCAGACGCCCTACACACACTTTCCTAGGGCTTGATGTTCTGATTCACCACTAATTGCCTCCATGGGGGATCCACAATTAACCTCATGGCAACTTAATAATGTAGTAATGTAGTAGTAGCTGTGTGTGTGTGTGTGTGTGTGTGTGTGTGTGTGTGTGTGTGTGTGTGTGGGGGGGGGGGGGGTGGCTATAAAGATTTCAACAGATTCACATTTTTTAACAAGAATTTATAGAAGACATGTCGACAAAAGAAAAATCCCATCGATTATTTGAATATTCAATTTGAGAATAGTCGATAGTTACAGGCCTGCCCTATGCTTTGTGTCCCCCCCCCTCTGAGAATCTTGTACGTGGACGCTTCAATAGACTGAAAGATTATATTTTGAAGCATATGTAGCCCCATGCAGGGGGAATCCAACTTGTGGCGCCTGACAGTGTTAATGCAACGCTCTGCCCAATGAGCCATCCATAATCTATTGCTGATTTATGATGTTGATCATATATGTGATGCGTTTTCCTCCTGCATTCTCATTCAGACTCAGAGCACAGAGAAGACAGACCAGTCAAGCTATACTGAGGAGGTATTCTGATTCAGACTCAGCTAGAGCACAGAGAAGACCAGTCAAGCTACTGTGGAGAGCGCAAGGGAAAAAGCAAAGTCTATCGCAGCACGATTGAAGAGAAGCGTGAAAAAGAACAGGGGAAAAATCAAGACTGTGGTATTTTATGACATTTCATTATTCATAGTGACTCTCCGCTTCCCCTGGAGGACTGGAGCTAAATGTGTGCATGAGATGAGAGCAAGGGAGAGAGAGAGGAGGAGGAGGAGAGAGGGATAGAGAGAGAGGAGAGAGAGAGAGAGGGATAGAGAGAGAGAGAGGAGGAGAGAGAGAGGGATAGAGAGAGAGGAGAGAGAGGGATAGAGAGAGGAGAGAGAGAGGGATAGAGAGGAGGAGGAGAGAGGGAGGATAGAGAGAGAGAGAGAGAGGAGAGAGCAAGGGATAAGAGAGAGAGGAGGGGAGATGAGGGAGAGAGAGAGGAGGAGAGAGAGGAGGAGGGAGAGGGAGAGAGAGGGATAGAGAGAGAGGAGGAGAGAGAAGGAGAGAGAGAGAGGAGGGAGAGAGGGAGGATGAGAGAGAGGGAGGAGGAGAGAGAGGGAGGGAGGAGGAGAGAGAGGGAGGAGGAGAGAGAGGGAGGGAGGGAGGAGGAGAGAGAGGGAGACAGAGAAGGCAGTGAGGGAGAGCGAGGAGAAAGAAGGAAGAGACAAAAGAGACAAGAGAAACATAAAAATGCAACGGTGATTCCCCATTCTGTCATTACCATAATCTTCAATAATAGGAGGCAGCGTGTGTGTGTGTGTATGTATGTAGAGAGAGATTAGTATATCATTTACGTTACTGATACAATTGGGGACTGATCCATCCCCCCCCCCACCCCGGTGGCCAACCGGCAATCTCCTCTATTAAGTGATGAGAAAAGAGACGTGACGTGATGTAATAGAACGGTTAACGCAAACGAAGGTGAAGCAGTGTTCATGTTCAGTCCTGCCTTGATTCCCACACGGCTCAGACTGTGTCAAAGTCATCCTCACCTCTGGGATTCCCTTTTTAGCCAGGCGCAGGCGGCACAGTCAAGAAATGGGGACAGTCGGTGCTTACGCAGCAACTTCTATTCTTACATTCTAATCCATCTAAAATGCATACATCTTCTCAGACCACCTTAAGCATAAGATGGGCAAGAAATAATAATAATAATAATAATAATAATAATAATAATAATAATAATAATAATAAATTATTATTATTATTATTATTATTATTATTATTACTACTACTACTACTACTACTACTACTACTACTACTAATAATAATAAAATAACACATTGGGATAAGGTAAAATATCAAATAAAATAGACAAGTGTGCCAGTAATCGCCCTGTAAAGCATGACAAGGATCTGAAATAGCTTGTTCACCACAGGCCCCAAGGGACTCACAACTCAGCAACACAAAGTACTGTATGTGAAAAGAGAGGAGGACGGAGGAGAGAGGGAGGCATCAGCGGGAGCTGTGAGGAGCACGTGGGAGGGGAGAAGTGATGGAGAGAGGAGGAGAGAGAGAGAGAGAGAGAGAGGAGGAGAGAGAGAGAGAGATGGATTGAGACGGACCATCCCCTCTGAGAGTGTAACATTCAGCACTCCTCCATGCCTGTGCAGGGCATTGCAGGGTTTAAGTGCTGGAACACACCAAGCCAACGTAAAGTTCCACTTGAACACACCGCAAAGAGTACAGCCGACGGTCAACTAGCACGCACGTTAGGACTGATCAGATGAGTCAACTAGCACGTACGTTAGGACTGATCAGATGAGTCAACTAGCACACACGTTAGGACTGATCAGATGAGTCAACTAGCACGCACGTTAGGACTGATCAGATGAGTCAACTAGCACGTACGTTAGGACTGATCAGATGAGTCAACTAGCACACACGTTAGGACTGATCAGATGAGTCAACTAGCACGTACGTTAGGACTGATCAGATGAGCCAACTAGCATGCACGTTAGGACTGATCAGATGAGCCAACTAGCATGCACGTTAGGACTGATCAGATGAGCCAACTAGCACACACGCACATTAGGACTGATCAGATGAGCCAACTAGCACACACACACATTAGGACTGATCAGATGAGCCAACTAGCACACACACACGTTAGGACTGATCAGATGAGTCAACTAGCACGCACGTTAGGACTGATCAGATGAGTCAACTAGCACACACGTTAGGACTGATCAGATGAGTCAACTAGCACACACGTTAGGACTGATCAGATGAGTCAACTAGCACGTACGTTAGGACTGATCAGATGAGCCAACTAGCACACACACACGTTAGGACTGATCAGATGAGTCAACTAGCACACACACACGTTAGGACTGATCAGATGAGACAACTAGCACGCACGTTAGGACTGATCAGATGAGTCAACTAGCACGCACGTTAGGACTGATCAGATGAGCCAACTAGCACACACACACGTTAGGACTGATCAGATGAGTCAACTAGCACACACGTTAGGACTGATCAGATGAGACAACTAGCACACACGTTAGGACTGATCAGATGAGTCAACTAGCACGCACGTTAGGACTGATCAGATGAGCCAACTAGCACACACACACGTTAGGACTGATCAGATGAGTCAACTAGCACGCACGTTAGGACTGCTCAGATGAATCAACTAGCACACACGTTAGGACTGATCAGATGAGTCAACTAGCACACACGTTAGGACTGATCAGATGAGACAACTAGCACACACGTTAGGACTGCTCAGATGAATCAACTAGCACACACGTTAGGACTGATCAGATGAGTCAACTAGCACGCACGTTAGGACTGATCAGATGAGTCAACTAGCACGCACGTTAGGACTGCTCAGATGAATCAACTAGCACACACGTTAGGACTGATCAGATGAGTCAACTAGCACACACGTTAGGACTGATCAGATGAGACAACTAGCACACACGTTAGGACTGATCAGATGAGTCAACTAGCACACACGTTAGGACTGATCAGATGAATCAACTAGCACGCACGTTAGGACTGCTCAGATGAATCAACTAGCACACACGTTAGGACTGATCAGATGAGTCAACTAGCACACACGTTAGGACTGATCAGATGAGACAACTAGCACGTACGTTAGGACTGATCAGATGAGTCAACTAGCACACACGTTAGGACTGATCAGATGCACGTTAGGACTGCGCATAGACAAATCAGATACATGAAACAAAGCAGGGTTTGCCTATCATTTCCACACCACTCTCGCGCACCACGGTTTCGTAATGTAGTTCAAATCGAGAATGTCTGATAAAAAGTTGCAAATGGCAGCCGTGTCGTCAGCCCTTGAATGTTTTTTTGCTTGAAAGGAAGAGGCGTAGTGAAAGGCCGTGTCTTTGTGAAGAGATTGAAAAATGAGAAGAACGTTTTGTGCGTGCCCTGCGGATGACAGCTTTGTCCCCATTGTACCTATAGTATGGACAGCTGGGCTATGTTTCTGTATAAAACCATGTCCAACGGTAGAACTCTGCTCAGAATTTGGGGGTCTAAAGCAGCTGTCTTTGGGGGTTCTTGACGTTCTTGAAGTTGGCACGGCAATCTCCAATGTCGAATCTCTCCTTAAAACAGAGGATCTGCTAAGTAAACGTGTTGTCAGTTTGTCAACCGAGGAACCTGAGTGACCATCTATCGCAGTTATAATTTGTCTTCATTCAGTGCCATCATCCACTTTGTACGAGCAGGTCAGGCGCCACCTTATCCAGACTAGATATGCCCTCGACGTCTCGCAGACGCAGCTCGGCCGGTACGCGCAGCGCTCGCCTGGCTTCGCACCGCGTCGCGCATGGCAGTTGAGCAAGCACGGCCCAATTATATTAGCAGGAAGGTAGCCACTCATCTCGCCTTGGAACGAAGCTGAAATGATGGCTAGCATGAAGAAGGCTTACTGGGCTACGAAGAGACTGATGGCTAACAAGAAGAAGCCTGTGCCTCAGTCAACAAGCCCTAACGCAGCAGTCGGCAGAGATACACAACCATATACGGAGAGAGAGAGAGAGAGAGAGACACACAGAGACAGAGAGGGAGAGAGAGAGAGAGAGAGACACACAGAGACAGAGAGGGAGAGAGAGAGAGAGACACAGAGACAGAGAGGGAGAGAGAGAGAGAGAGACACAGAGACAGAGAGGGAGAGAGAGAGAGAGAGAGACACAGAGACAGAGAGGGAGAGAGAGAGTGCGACTGATGTTCTATACTGCTCCTGCACAACAGGCTGCATTCCTGTCACGTAAATGATGAGAGCATAAGAGAGAGAAGAGGAGAGGAGAGGAGAGGAGAGGAGAGGAGGTGGGAGGAGGGGGGAGGAGAGGGGAGGAGAGGAGAGGAGAGGAGGTGGGAGGAGGGGGGAGGAGAGGAGAGGAGAGGAGGTGGGACGCCGTACCTCCCAAACCCCCCTCCCGCCACCCCCTCTCTCCCAGTCTCTCCATTCCCCCATTATTATCTGTCATTTCCAATTCTCCTTCACTTTCACTTTCTCTTCTCCCTCACTTTCTCTCTCTCTCTGTCTCCCACATGCCACTCTCTCTCTCTCTCCCCCACATGCCACTCTCTCTCTCTCTCTCTCTCTGTCTCCCACATGCCACTCTCTCTCTCTCCCCCACATGCCACTCTCTCTCTCTCTCCCTCACTCTCTCTCTCTCTGTCTCCCACATGCCTCTGTCTCTCTCTTCCACATGCCACTCTCTCTCTCTCTCTCTCTCTCCCACATACCACTCTCTCTCTCTCTCTCTCCCACATGCCACTCTCTCTCTCTCTCTCTCTGTCTCCCACATGCCTCTCTCTCTCTCTCTCTGTCTCCCACATGCCTCTCTCTCTCTCTCTCTCTCTCTCTCTCTCTCTCCCACATGCCACTCTCTCTCTCTCTCTCTCTCTGTCTCCCACATGCCTCTCTCTCTCTCTCTCTGTCTCCCACATGCCTCTCTCTCTCTCTCTCTCTCTCTCTCTCTCTCTCCCACATGCCTCTCTCTCTCTCTCTCTGTCTCCCACATGCCTCTCTCTCTCTCTCTCTCTCTCTCTCCCACATGTCTCTCTCTCTCTCTCTCTCTCTGTCTCCCACATACCACTCTCTCTCTCCCACATGCCACTCTCTCTCTCTCTCTCTCTGTCTCCCACATGCCTCTCTCTCTCTCTCTCTCTCTGTCTCCCACATGCCTCTCTCTCTCTCTCTCTCTCTCCCACATGCCACTCTCTCTCTCTCTCTCTCTCTCTCTCTCCCTCTCTCTGTCTCCCACACAGCTCGGCATGAAAGAGTGACAAAGACAAGGAAGTGAGGGGTGTATGAAAGACTGTACCCGTCTGTCGCTTTCCTCCAGCATGCAGAGAAACTGAATGAGAGAACAGCAAGAGAGAGAGAGGGAGGGAGAGAGATACAGAGAGGGAGGGAGTAGGGATGCAGGGGTTAACCGGTTTGACTATTAACCGCGATTTAAAACGTCACGGTTATATAACCGCAGAGGCTCCGCTACACCGAGTGTTTTGTTTCACAACAGTCCGTCAGTTTAAACTCCCATGCGGCGCAGACGGCGCTGGAAGGAGAGGAACCTGTCTCTCTCGCTTCGTTTCCGCACGGACTATTTAGCGGAGGCACCAAACACAGGCAGCTGCCATGTCTCCCAGTAGTAGCCAGTCTGTAGCCTAGCCATGGATGCCCAACATAAATGTTGCAATACATGTCCCGCAAGGTTTCTGAGATTAGGGGAAAGTCTGAGCTGGTGTTACGTTAAACCAAACGTGGGGAAGAGGCAGCGGATTTGTTTAGCGTTAACATACAGTCATTGACGTTAACGGTACTGTCAATGCGTTAACGTTAGCTGTTGTGGCTAATGTTAGCTAGCTGGCCATAGCCTAGCGTACATAGTTCCTCAAGCTCGTTGTGACCAAACATCCCCGCATTTAAAGCACTTCATGCTCCCAGCGCTGGCCTAAACCATAGAGAACCGCATGCTTTACACGAAAAGAAACATCAAGGGTTTGTGTCAACTCCAAAAGCAACCCGCTAACGTTACATGTAGGCCTAATAACGTGAAGCTAACGTAGCTAGCTGCTTGGCAGTCATGATCTGACTGAGACAAGGAAAACAAATGCGCACATTTACATAACAAACACCAGTCAACACCACAGAGTGTCCTTTCTTTAATCCAGAGGGAGCATTTTCCAGTAAAAAGTGAAACGACACATGATGGCTTATAGTGAGGCTTTCCATGCCTGCCCCATCATCACTTCAATAGAACTGACCCCAATGCAAAATTCATTTCAGACGGCACATTTAGTTGCCAGTAACATGCCAATAAGAGTCTAAGTTACTATGCCTTTTGTGTTTTTTTCTGCAGACTAAGCAGCTATAGGCTTTCGCTTCTATAAAATAATAATAAAATATTTTTTGTATTATATATATATATATATTATATCAGAAATGTTGTTTGTTTTATGTTCACAATAGTGATGTCAGTTAGATTTGATTAGGTCAGATCATGGAATATTAAATCATCCATCTTTGCTCACTACATCTGCCCTTTCTTCTTTTTTTAATCCCAGGTGTGCATAAAATACAGGTTAAGAACTTATTTTTTTAAATACAAAAATGTGAAAAAAGTAACAATAGTATGTTTAACGTATCGGTTATTGGCCAGGAGAATATTTATCGGTTAGCGTAGGCCTATACTATCGGCTGTAAAAATCCATATCGTGCATTAGTATTCCGGAAGGCAGCAACTGTTAAGATTGTGGGGGAAATACAATAAAACCTCTATTTAGAGAATGCTCATGTGATTTTTATACGTCCATAACAATAATCGTGAAACCGTGATAATCGTGGTTTTTTCTCAGACTATAATCGTACATCAAAATTTATAATCGTTGCATCCCTAGGAGGGAGAGAGAGTGAAAGACGATGTACCGAATCCAATCTCTCTCTCTCTCTCTTCCCACCCGCAACATAGAAGAGAAAGTGAAAGTGACAAAGAGGGAAGCAGAAGTATGAGCAACAATATTTCCCCTCTCTTACTGGGTACCAACAGTGCTGTCGCTGTATAAGTGTAGGGCTGAGTATCGTTTAACAAAAACATGTTAACAGTACCAATACCAGTACCCTTAAAGTGATACCGATACCAATAGAGTAATCCATTCGATATTTGCTTTTACGTTTTTGGTGTCTCGCGACGGTGAACTGCCAACTGCCAACACCGCACTTGACTTCACCGCTAACAGGCTGTATGGTCGTAGCTGCCGAGGTCGTGGGCCAATCACGCGCCGCGTTAAATCCAAGAACGTTCGCGGCGATTGGCTGTGAGCAAGGGATGGGTCAAATGCAGAGTCCCCAGTGAAATTAGTAAGTTGTGTGACTTCACTAGGATTTCAATGACTAGAAGTTAGCCCAAGGACAGAATGTAGTGCATAACTGTACTTGGTAATTTCTTTCATTATCTCCTGGTATATCCCCATCTACATTATAGTATACTTGTGCTGTTCGCGTTCCCCTCCGAGTCACATTTTCGGGGGGAGCTGCACGCCGAGATGCGCCGGCCGGCTCGCCAGCCGCGGCGCACCCCTCGGCGCATTCGGAAAGGCCTTTGACGCACAAGCATGTAAAGGCTTCCGCTCTCCTCCAGACCTCGAGAGACGCCCTGGCCACATGCTAGAGCTCAGAGGCTAGAGTGACCGCATGCCGAAGGTTCCTGGTTTCGATCCCCAGCGGCGGGTCACACCTACGTTGTGCCCTGGCCTCGTTCAAATGAACAGAAAAGATTGTTTTTGTGAAGAAGCGCTGTGCTAACATTTGGCGGCCGTACAGCTCCTGTAAAGCACACAATCTCCACAGTCTTTAACCACAAATGCACAACGCCCTCCAGAGATTTGAAAACGCTCCGTTATCTGGAGAGCTCAAACCTGACTCGTCCGTTTGGTTCCCGGGAAGGCTTTGAATGTATAAAGGAGAACAACAACAACAACAACAACAACAACAACAGACAGGGCAAGACGGGGACATTTGAACACAAAGTCAAATCATTTATCCCGACAAAAACAACAAGGTAGTACCGACAAAATGACCCACTGCCAAGTGAACGTTTTCTTTTGATTCAGGAAAGTCACAGCTGCCTGCCTCGTAATGCTGCAGATCATATCACCATTTGGTGCCAGATATGACTTGAAATCAGAGAAACCCCCCCGAAAAACATGGATGAAAAAGATAGATCGATAGATAGCTGTGGCGACAACAGCTGAATGGATAGAAGGGTGCGCTTTGTAGCAAATTAACTTCCGTTTCTTACATTCGTTTCATTTGTTTGGGAACATCTTTGCTACTATGCACAAATTGCAACCAAGTGGACCTTGAGTCACTGACATGGACATGTAGCCTAATAAAATAACTGATTCAATACCGTTACATGTTCCTCAATTAAGAGTCGAGAGAGAGAGAGAGGGAGGGAGAGAAAGAGAGAGGAGAGAGAGAGAGAGAAAGAGAGAGAGAAAGAGAGAGAGAGAGGGAGAGAGAGAGAGAGGGAGAGAGAGAGAAAGAGAGGGGGAGAGAGAGAGAGAAAGAGAGAGAGAGGGAGAGAGAGAGAAAGAGAGGGGGAGAGAGAGAGAGAAAGAGAGAGAGAGAGAGAGAAAGAGAGATGGGTAAAGTAAAGACGGAGTCATTAAAAAAACGGTAGCAACACCGTAGCTGGTAAAAAAAACAATTAGTGAAGCACGTGAACAGAGCACCTGAACGAATCACTTAAATGAAACTAAGAACTGTGTCTATTTAACACACACACACACACACACACACACACACACACACACACACACACACACACACACACACACACAGGCCCATATCCATATGACCCACATCCTAAGACCTGTGATGGTTGTTGTCATCTCATTTGTGTCTCATTTAGATCTCCGTGTGTGTCCCTAGTGGCTTTTTAAAGCGCTGTGGGACAAACGTGCGTGTGGTGAAAGTGCTTTAAAAATAGATTTGGACTAGACTTTCTCTGAACGACAATGAACCAGGGCAAGTCCCCCATCCAGCCGTCTCCACGGCTGTTAGCCAGCCGGCCAGCCAGCCAGTCAGACCTGGGCACGCTTTCAGCACTGGAAGGCACTGAATGGAAGAAGGGAAGGCGCGGGAGATTTAGGAAAAGCTGTTCTTTATTTATTTCCCAGGGCCTGCTGCGTGGGTTCCTCTGTTTAGAACCCAAAGCAATAACGTTGCTGTATTTGTAGACATTGTGATATCGGACCTCTCCTCGTCATCAGTCTGTTTGTTTATCTTACAGTCTGCTATTGCTTGTAGATTACAGCCCCCCCCCCCCACCTCTGTGGGGATTTGTTTTTTTAAGTTTTGGACCGCGCTGCACCAAACACCCCCCGCACCCCCCACCCCGCCCCCTCGGAGACTTGGGAAATGCCCCGAGCAGCAGTTTACCAACGCAGCCCAAACATTTGGTTTTGGAGACTCGGAGGCAGACCCAAGTGATGAACAACCGCAGAGAAGGTACGTGGTGGGAGGAGGAATTCTCCCAGCTAACTGCCTCTAATTCCATCAGACTGGCTGTCTGTGCGTGCGTGTGTGTGTGTGTATGTACAGTAGATAGATAGATTTTTATTTCTGTGTCATGCACCATATTCAAGGTGCCCGGCCCGTCTGGGCTTACAAGACACAAACCAAGTTCAAAGTTCAACAATACAAACAAATCAACAAACCAGCTACAAAACGCTCAAATATAAACAAGACAGAGTTGTATATTCAGATGAACAGCTTCTCCATTCTGAGTTTCCAAGCACTCCCAATAAACCTGGCCAAACTGAAGACTTCATCTCTGAACAACCATTCCAACTTCGCATCATCTCCTGACCAAAATAGTTCCGGTTTCTTATTTTGCATTAACTGAAATAGAGACAATCTTGGTTCCTCACATAGCGTACAATGAAACAAAAAATGAAATTCATCTTCCACAACACCTAATTCACATACAGTACAAAGTCTCTCCTCCTCAGCAATAGAATTGAACCTGCCAACCTCAATAGCCAAAGGGAGGGTACCCGTTCTCAACTGGGCACATAAAGATCTTCTGGATCTATCCAGGGGTAAAGTAACATAGGGTTCTGGAGTGAACATATTTTTAATTTGAACATATGTTCTAAGTTTTGGTTGTATGTGTATGTGTGTGTGTGTGTGTGTGTGTGTGCGCGTGTGTGTGTATGTACAGTATGTGTGTGCGTGTGTGTATGTGCACGTGTGTTTGAGTGTGTGAGTGATGGAGTAAAGCGCTGCTACTGGTGACCCGGTGAACCGATATTCATCACAGTTTAGGGCCTGTGTCCACCTAGCGTATTTTCCTCAGGTCCAGCGTCTTTTTTCAGTTGTTTCCAATGGGGGGAGAGCGTATGCAGGCGCACACGGACGTCTAGAGAAAGTGCGCTGCGCCCAGCGTCTATTTTCAGAGCGCTCCAGCGTTTTTGTGCGCCCGACTCCCAGCGCTTCCAGCTGAACATAATTTAACTTTTCAGAAAGACGCTGGTGTCGGGTGCTCCTTTTCTGGCAACTATGGAGAAACTATCGCAACAGAGACAGAAAGGCTCAATTGTGGGAGCAGATTGGCTAGACACTTAATATTTCTGGTGAGTGCTTACTGCTTTTAATAACGTAGCCTACCTGTGTTGTTAGCTTGCTAGCTCTCAGCTATCAAGCTACTACCGCACTGAACTAACGTTAGTTTCAGACTGCTTCCTTGTATATTGTGCGCTGGGATCAGCGCACTCCCAGCGTTTAACGTTTTTCCCAGCGTCGGAAAAAGACGCTAGGTGGACACAGGCCCTCATGCGGTACAAAAAATGCACACACACACACACACACACACACACACACACACGACTTTGGTGGCATTTCCTGCTGGGGTGAGGAGGGGGTGTGTCAGTAGGAAGCTCATTGTCTGTTGCCACAGCAACCGTGGGGAGGTGGGTGTGGACTTGGGGGGGGGGGGGGGGGGGGGGGGCTGCAGAACGAGCCGGCTAAATTGGGTTAGAGACCATTATAGTCACCACAACAACATGCATTGTCCTGGGGAGACCTCGCGCATGCACGCACGCACACACACACACACACACACACACACACACACACAGACACACACACACACACAGACACACACACACAGACACACACACACGCACACACACGCGCGTACGTCACACACGCACGTCACACACACACCCACACACACACACACACACACACACACACACACACACACGTCACACACACACCCACACACACACACACACACACACACTCGCACCCTCACACTCCATTAAGTGTTGGCTCGTGGCTCTATACATATTTCTGCCATGTCAGCTGAACTAGGTGGAGTGATAAATGATGTACTGTTTTGAAAGTGCTTAAAGGCCTTGATTTTTCATGGTGAATATAGGAGCAGCGCCGCTGCACTTATTCATGTCATATACAGACGGCTGACAAATTAAAGGAGGAAACCATAGAGCCTGTAATAATATAATAATATAACGTAATAATAATATGTAATAATATGGACGTAGCTGCCGTTTGTGGACTCCTGTTTTGAAGCTTGGAGTTTTGCATTTTCAGCGTCGCCATCTTGGTTATTCGGAGCCAGAAGTGACGTCAATTTGGACGAGAATTAGCCGTCAGCGCCGCCTTTTGGAGCCCTCACACCAAATCAACGCGATTTCGTACATTTGCGACTGCGACATTACACACAAAGTGCAACGGTGCAAGCAGACCCTGGGCCAGCGTGTGTGTGTGTGTGTGTGTGTGTGTGTGTGTGTGTGTGTGTGTGTGTCCGTCCAGAGTCTCAAGTCTCTTATGGATGAGTGTTCCATCATCTGCTGGATGCCATCCTGTCTGCTTAGAACCCTGCATAGCTAAAACCAAGGAATTCAAAGCATGTGGTATCTAACCTGACCTCGTGCCAACCCAGCTGCCTTGCAAGGGTGTGTTATCTTCACTCCTTTATCTTTTTGCACAGTATCGGCCATTGATTAGTTGACATTATTATTATTATTACATTATTTATTTATTTTATGATTTCCCCCCATTTTCTCCGCAATCATACTTGGCCAATTTATCCCCATGCTGCCCTATTGGCTGCCCCGGTCGCTGCTCCACCCTCTGCCGATCAGGGGAGAGCCGTAGACTAGCACCATGATTCATCCGACACATGCGGGGGGGGGGGGGGGGGGGGGGGGGCGGGGAGCTTCACCGATAGGATGGAGCACGTGGGAGGATCGCGCTATAGACCCTGTTCACGGGGGGGCCATAGGTGCAAGCAAACCACTACTGAGGGTTTCCAAATTCCAATCATGTGAAGTTGGAAACCCTCATTAGTGTTTTGCTTGCCTTGCACCTGTGTTCACCCTGCCTTGTGAGAAGGGTCTATATTCCCACCAGTTCCCTTCCACCCCGACCAGGCGCCCCGAACGACCAGAGGAGGCGCTAGTGGCATCATTATTAGTAGACATTTCCTTAATGTCAATGCACCAAAAAAAGAAAAGAAAAGATTATTCACGAGTCCCAAATCTCGATGTCCGAGTGTGTCAAGTCACTGTGTGTGCGACTTAAGTGCGACTCGAATCCAAGTCACAAGTCCAAGTCTCCATCTCTAGTGTGTATCCTACATACTCTATCACTTGACTCTTTGAGGAGAGTCTCTGTTCTTCCCTCTCAGCACACAGATTATGACGAGCCACCTTCCCACTTGCCACATGGGACCAGAGCTAAACTACAGAGGGTCTCTGCTTATTCAGCACCCTGACGCTCTGACCAGTCGCTTGGCTTCACCTTAACAAGCACCCAGGGGGGCCATTAAGGTTCGAGAGACCATCCTCCAATCAGACAATCACAGCATCGCCCAATCACACTGTCCCTAATCAAGACAACGAACAGCATCATGCATCGCCCAATCACACTGTCCCCAATCAAGACAAAAACTCAGAATTGCAATGTATGAGTAACATGTCGAATGAAATAGGCTACTCAAACCTATACTGTAAACTGAAGGTGATATTGTGATATGAGCCTACAGTATATTTTGGCCGGGATTTTAGTTCATGTAATATTGCGAAATAACTTGAATGTCACTCGTTTACTACTACACATTTTTCAGAGAATTATGAAAGTGAACAATGGTTGGCTTTACCTGCTGTTACTGTAGATTACTACATTACTCTTATTACACATTATCATTATTATTAATTATTTTCACATGTCTGTGAGTGTGTGTGTGTGTGTGTGTGAATATCTTATGACAGCCCAAATACTCAAAATATCATCACATGATCGATATGGAGGCATCATTTTTGGTTTAAAATCTTGTGATATTTGATTACGTCAATATCGCCCAACTCTAATTAAAACCACAAATAACTAAAAGTGTACAACTGTCCCAGTGTGCCGTCATCGATCTGACTGAGCGCCTCCTCTCTCCGATATCAGTGAGCGAGCACTATCCCGCTCCGTGTGACCTAAAGGCCATCATGTGGTCCACCTCGGTGGCCATTTTGTGCCTGCTCAGCATCGTGCGCCGGTGTCCTTGCACTTCCCCAGGTTCTCATTACAGCAGGGGTCGGCAACCTTTTTCATATAAAGTGCCGCCTTTTTTTTCTCTTTTTTCCCCCCAGTGTGTCACATGACTCCACATCAAAATTTTAATCTCCAACAGATCTGTAACGTTATTCCATCCATATAGGCAACGTGCAGATAGCAACATCATTTTTCCCCTCATAATCGGGACATCTCACTACTATAATAGGGCGAGGGGCTCCTCCGCACGAGGCTCACGATTGCTCAATTGCCGGCGAGCAAAAGCGAAGCTCACGAGCTGCGCGGACACACGTAAATGAGAAATGATATGAGATCCTTTGCGATATTTCTAGTTGTAATTATACAGTATATATGAGAGACTATACGAGAAGGCTGATTGATATCCTTATGAAAACATCCACATCCGAGTTGAAATCATTAACCCGGCCGTCTTCCACCTTATTCTTCTTCTAATGGGCTTTCTGGCCGTGCTCCCACCACTTATATAGCCTCAGCCAGGAAGGATTTATGACATCACGATTGCTCAAGTGACATCACTGATGACATCACAATTCACTGATTCATGACATCACTGATGATGTCACAGATCATCACATCAACAGACACAGCCCACTCTCACTGTTAACGATGATGATTTAAATCTCATCATTTCTTAAATCACATCACAACGTTCAACTTTCCATTTTAAATGAGGAGCTTTACTTTTAAAGTACATTTTACACCAGTAAATACTTCCACTGAGGTAAATGAACAGCAAAATAATAATACTGTACTTCTACTTGAGTATAGGCAATTCCAGCACTCTACCACTGTAGGAACTAAATGACTTTGGACATGAATACATGATTGGCTGCAAAGACATTGTGAGAAGACATGTATAAACCAACAAATAATCCATATTAGTATATTGATTACAACTGTCACAAAATGATCAAATTATCGTACATTATGGGAATTTTGGCATTAATGATCATACATCGTACAGAGGGCAAAATTATCGTACAAATACGATAATTATCATAAACGTGGCAACACTGCTACCAGTACCAACCTTCCACCAGTCTTGTTCATCAGGAATAAATGGAAGTTTTTTTTGTTTTTTTTATTACCACTTGTGGTTCCAAATTACTATATGCACAGTTCTACTGGCAACGGAACCCCCCCCCCCCCCCCCCCCCCATTCTGCCAAGAAGGCACAGAGGACTAGCCAATCAGAGGCAGAGTAGGGCGGGTCTTCGCAGAATGCGGGTGGGGGGGAGCAGCAATCAAACTTCTGTGAATAACAGGCCATGCCACTGCCAATGGCTGTGAAAGAGAGAATTTGGCATGCAGATGAGAGGGCACTTCAACATAAAAAAACAACAACTCTTGCACACTTACTGCTAGCGTCCCATCGGTTAAGCTCCCACGTGCCAATGGTGGCACGCGTGCCTAAGGTTGCCTACCCCTGCATTACAGCACGTTAGGCAGTGGGAGACTGAACTCATTCGAAAATGGAGCGGGCGTGGTCAAGGGGGAGGCGGGGTGGGGGGGGGGGGATTAGATTTGAAATGAAAAACCATTGTCTTAATTGGTTTCGTCGTCGTAAAAAGGCAACAGCGATCAGGGATCGCAATCATCTAAAAAGGCTGAGGGACGATGATGCATGCATAGAGACATCGGACGGGCACACAAACGCTCATATGGACAGATGGCTTTACATGCTAAAGGTCAGAAACAGAACACCGCGCTTTGTTATGGATCCAAACAGTATGTACAGTACAGCATCATGCGTCACCATGCGACACACCACACCCGGCCATTATGCTCCTCAACCTCCCACGTCCCATCTCCCATCCAGCATCTGCTCCCAGCACAAAACACGGATTAAAGTCTTTAAAGAATGGCACATTAGGAGATCATGTGCACAGTGATGATGGCCAATGAGGAAGCGCCCCATCACGCATTTACTGTAAGCTGCATCTCTCCTATACTACGTCAGCAATACTGTAACACTAAACTGTAAGATCTTTCAACACACCTGCTCAGATCATTCTGACAGGCAGCTGAGAAGAGAAAGCACTTTCTCCAACAATCATTCGGGAGCCCAAGTGCAATGCGGATTTCTTTGGCACACACGTCCGCCTGTAAACAGTTTTGCAGGCAGTTTTCGGATTACGTGTGAGACTGACCATGTGCAAAATAAATCGCCATTGTTGTTCAGTGAAGTTCTCGTTTAAAGAGTGTGGTGCAGGTAAAAAAACAAACACGAATTTACAAGATTCTTATGAAAATACCCCCAAAAATCAAAAACAAAATTAAAACATGCCCCCATGTAATGGGCAGAAATATGGAGAAAAAGCTTTAAAAAAATGCCATCTGTGCAGATAACACCTGTGACCACACTTGGGCTACTGTACTTACTGTAAAAAATAATTATATACAGTCAATGTGTACAGCAGAAAATTTTCCAAAACACCAGACGTACGATAATTATCGTATTTGTACGATCATTTACCTCCAACAATGATCATTTTGACCCTCTGGTACGATAATTCAACACTGCCCAGAATGCATCTCGGCACTGAAGGAGCAGAGAAAACTCCGCTCTGCCAGTACTGCAGCGAGCGGCCTCTCGACGGACGGACAGACCGGGAGAGATGCTGCGCGTACAGAGGTCATGATCCGAGGGAACATTTATTGTTTAATGTGTACTAAAATCGTCACAGGTGTTATTGCTAGATTTGCTGGTTTTTATGTGCCAGATGCTTCACAAAAAGCAGTCTAGATGCAGGTATTATGTGTGGGGGAAAAAACTAAAACAAAAGAGAATCCTAATTGCTCCATAAAAGTCCCACATATTGATGCAAAGTGGTGTTTTTTTGTCCCCCCCCCCCAGATTTTTTTATCCCATTTTTATCTCCCATTAGTGCTAATTTTAATTTATTTATCCTGGTTTTTGCTCCACCCTCTGCCGATCTGGGGAGAGCCGAAACTGGCTCCATGCTTCCTCCGAGACATGGGCAGTTAGCCAGCCGCTTCTTTTCACCTTGCAGGGGAAGCTTCACCGGTAGGACATAGCACGTGGGAGGATCACGCCATTCCAACGAGTTCCCCTCCCTCCGAACGGGCGCCCCGAACGACCAGAGGAGGAACCACATCAGCAACCAGGATATTGCATGTTTTTGGTGCGGGGTTCCTATAGGAAGGAAACCCACAGGGGGCACGGGGAGAACATGCAAACTCCACACAGAAAGGCCCTTTTGACGACCCCACCCGGGCGGTGGGCACTCGAGGACACGCGGACGGGCACGCACTCCTTCAGCGCTCCCAGCGTCCCAGGTGGGAATGGAACCCAGGACCTTCTAGCTGCGAGGCGACAGCGCTTACACCACTGCGACCACCGTGCCCCCCCCGATGCAAAGTGGTGTCTAACCTGCACCATGCTCTTTAAGTACTTCAGGAAGCACGCGTAAAAAGAGGGACTTCTAACATTCTAGACTAGATCCTCCTGTGTTTTGTTTTAGGATGTGTGCTGCAAGGCGTTACGAAACGGTGCAAGTCGTCTGCAAGAACAACCACAGATTGTCACTGAGGTCCATGGCAGCACTTAGAACTTGTGAAATCTCGACCGAGCGAGTCCCTTTCACTGTCAGTGGGAGGAAAACAGGTTGTCACCACCGACCAACTCACAGCCAGAGAGCTCCATCTCGCTATTCCAGCTGCCCCGCAAGGTTACAACTCACCCACTTGTGCGGAGAGGTTTCTCAACATGGGGTCTGGGGACCCCCAGGGGTCCTTGAGAGGGTTCCAGGGGGTCCCCAGAAAACAGATGAATTGTTCAACTTCAGCCTAACAAGAAGTGAACACAATTAAGAGAATGTAGAAGAATGGCTGTTTTGATCATAGTGTCTCTGTCATCTCTCTACCTACAACACAGGCAGTCACGGAGTTGTGGACAAAATCATAACAATAAGGAGATTCTTAGAGTTGATCTCATCAAATGGGGGTCTGTGGCTCTATCAGGGTGCTGGATATGAAAAAGGTTGAGAATCACTGTGTGCATATAAATGTTTCTAGCACATCTAGATGGGGGGAAACACATAAGGACATTCTTAAAAAGGGACAGCTCACCCTAAAATCCAAAATACCTATTTTCCTCTCACCTGTATAGTGCTATTTATCCATCTATATCGTTTTGGGATAGTTGCCTGAGTTTTGGAGATATCGGCCGCAGCGATGTCTGCCTTCTCTCCAATACAATAGAACTGGATGGCACTCGGCTTGAGGTGCTCAAAGCACCAAAAAAATAAATTTGAAAAACTCAACAGCAATGTCTCTTTCCAGAAACCATGACCCCGTTACTCGAGATAATCCACAGACTTTGTTGTCAGCAGTTTCATGAGGAACTATTTTCTTTTGCAGTCTCATGTAGGAACTAGCTAGCAGCTAGCGGGTGCAGTTCCGTCAAAAGAAAATAGTTCCCTCATGAAACTGCTCATAACAAGATCTGTGGATTATCTCGAGTAACCGGGTCATGATTTCTGGAGACATTGCTGTTGAGTTTTTCAAATGTAAAAAAAGCCGAGTGCCATCCAGTTCCATTGTATTGGAGAGAAGGCAGACCTCTCTGCGGCCGATATCTCCAAAACTCAGGCAACTATCCCAAAATGATATAGATGGCACTACAGGTGAGAGGAAAAATAGGTATTTTGGATTTTAGGGTGAGCTGCTCCTTTAAGGGCCGACAGAAATATGCCATACGTGAAATAATCTGCTGTTCGATACATCATTCCCCCCCCCCAAATATGTATGCAAATATCAGAGCTTGTAAAAAATAAAAAATAAAATAAAATAAAAAGCACTTTATAGTGAAATGGTAAAGTGGAACCAAGCATAATGGACAGATACAGTATATCTAGAAGTGGAGGCCTACGCCTTAAAGATGTCCCAACCACACTGACACAGCAGTTCACACACTTCCCCACTAATGAATCACATATTGAATCAGGTCTCCACGGCAACCAAGCCACATGGGGTGGAAACATTTAAACCGCATCCACCCACGACAGCTATGCTGCTCTTTACTGCTTTATTTATTCAAGGGTTTCATTCAAGAATCATAGTCAGTCGCCATGTAGTGCATTTCCTAACATCAACAAATCCTACGAAAATAACTAAACGAGCAGGTTCTGCTAACAACAAGTCTCGTCGTCCATGTAGCCGATGCCCAACAAAGCCATGTACCGGCAGCATACAGTAGAACTCGATTGCATAAAAAGGGCATCGGAGTAGTGCAGCAGTAGATTCCCTGCCTGCCGACATGAGGGTCGCAGGTTCGAGCCCCCGTGTGACCTCCGGCTCGGTCGGGCGCCAGGCACAATTGCCCGTGTGTTCCCCCGTGTGGGAAGAAGCACGCTGGAAATGAGCAATAATTCAAGTTTAAAGGAAAAATTTTGCAATTTCTCAACCTGGACCCTATTTTCATATAACTAAGTAATGTGAACAGAAATCTTTGAAATTGGCTATACCCTGGTTGGATAGTGCAGTACTGTAGGGGGATGTGGGGAAAAACGGCTGAACTGTAGCGATCTTGGTCAATACTGCACCAATTTCAAAGATGTCTGTTCACATGACTTAGTTATACATAATAAATAAATCAAAATAAAAGAGTAAATTGCCTACCGACATTCTCCTTTAAGTGATGAGCATCAGACAACAAATACTTCCCAAAATGGAAAAGTGGACAGAGTGCTTTGCGATGAAAGGCGCAAATTCAGAAGTTGTACTGGCCTGATAAGAGCATCCTCGCATCGTCTAAGTGTGTGAGCAGATCTCTCAGCGTGGCTCTCGCTCTCAAGCCTCTTAAGTGCATCGCTGAGCGTCATTTACCCTCCTTCACTTCTGCTTTGAACGACCGCCTAAGCTAACCCTTTTATGGGTCGTTCCTCCATTAGGAAACAAGGCTGTTTCACTGGGTTAGCATTAGCATGCCGCGCTTCACCTCGCCTCACCTTGTCTGACTCCTTTTATCTACACAAGCACACTTCCTCATTTTACCCCCCCCCCCCCGCCGCACACAAACACACACACACTTCCTCTCTCACACACACACACGCTCGTAGAACAGCACACACACACAACTTTGCTGACTCATTTGTGAGACTCCTCTGACATGTCCAATCTTGTGCTCTACCAGTGTTACATATTTGTTTACAGTGTAGTGCAGTGGTTTCCAAATTGGGGGGCACCCCCTCTAGGGGGGGGGGGGGGGGGGACAGAGGAATGGCTATTTTTAACCCTTTTACTCCTGGTGTGCACATTTCGACGATGTAAAAAACATTTTCAAACGGTTCCTTTAGCCTCTGTTTTAGATCAAATTTAAGTCATTTCATATTCAATGAGCTATACTTGCATGCAGATAGTTATTGGTATTAGCTATAATCATAAACTGCACACACACACACATAGGTCAAAGCAGATTTGACCCTCTGCCCACAGCAACATGTCATGTCACACGTGGCTGAACTCCAGCTTGCTGCTGCAGCTCAAAAGACAAAACATGTGTGCTCCAAGTCAGATCAGCCCCTCCCCTCTTGTTAGGATGATGTCATCATTCCTACTATGATGTCATAGATCACTGATGATGTCATAACACAAGGTGATGTCATGATTCATAAGTGTCTAAAATCATGCCTCTCGGATGGTCTCACTGATGATGTCATAACACAAGGGGATGTTTATTTGATGGCAAGTAAGGACAATGTCCAAAATGTCTGATCATGATGATCTTCTTATTTTAATTGTAAGAAAAGGGGGGGCTTTATATAAGCGTTTGCTTCTGCCCCAAACCTTTGGTTATGACCTAAGTGTATGCTTGGTGGTGGTGGTGGTGCCCAAAAATTTTTTTCATTCATTTTCATTCAACCTATAAGGGTTTGCTCTGCAGGTCCTCTGGAGTTGTTCATAGACTAACCCCACAACAACACTCTGCAACAGTTCCCAGCTTTCGAACCTTGCAGACTCAGCTATCAAGTGCTTCAGCGTTCCTAGTTATCGAGACTTCAGTTACCAAGTGTGTCTTGGCCATCAACTATCCGCACGTAAATCCACCAGTCTCACAGCGACCCTAACACCTATCCCCTCTCCTCTCTGCCTATACCAGGGGTGTCCACACTTTTTTGAACGGGGGCCAGATTAGATCATGTGAAAAGACCGGGGGGGGGCCAACTGCTTCTCGCGTCATAACACTTATAAAAAAAAAAAAAAAAAACAGCCATAAAATACAATTCTACTCTAAGGATCTTGTTTACCATCTGAAAACATGAGTTCTGCCTGTGCTGTTCCTACTTGGTGCTTGTCTACAAACTGTATGATAGTGCTGTCATCGTCAGGTGAAGGGGAAAAAATGCTAATTGAACTTGCTTGATTAACCAATACTGTGTGGAGGGCCACATACGGTAGAGTATATTTTGAGAGACAAGCCGAGGGCCGCTTAAAATCAGTCTGAGGGCCGCAATTGCAGTCTCCCTGTAATAAGCATTACAGGGATATGTGATGGCTAGTACATTCTTTCAAGACAACTTCCGGACTCCTGGCTTCAATTCAATATTTGGTTCACATTGGCTGGAGATGCTGTTGTTTATTGCGGGATGAGGAGTGATTATTATTGGCACCAATTCCATTCCATAACAGCCGCTCACCTCAAGATATCTGAATGAACTTCTCTCCTGCTGTTAAAAGTGGAACTCTAAGTTGCTGCAATGTTCAATGTAAAAACAAAGTTATTTTTTTTAACTTTAAAATGGAAAGATATATTCAAGATTAATGTTGACAAGAAATATGTCAGAAAGCAATCTACTACTATCAAATCTTTGTGGAAGTTGTTTTTATTTAGTCTTTGCAGTAAAACAAGTTTATATGTCCATTACTTTCTCGATTAACCCGATTGGGTGTTTGGTAGCCTATATAAAATGTCAAACAAAGAGAGAACTCCCGCACACTGTCTCCACTCGCAAATAAAGGTTTATTCAACGGCAGAATAACGTTTCGGTCCCGACGACCTTTCATCAGATTCTCCTTCTGGAAGGTCGTTGGACCGAAACAATATTCTTTCGTCGAATAAACCTTTATTTGCAAGTGGAGACGGTGTGCGGGAGTTCTCTCTTTTTTGGATTCAGTCGATCATCGTATCCCAAAGCCCAAGACGATGTCCCCAAAGGTCTCGTCCACAACAAAGACATTTAGTCTGCCGTCACAGAGGAGTAAAGAAACCGACAATTGACATTTAAGGAGCTGGAATCAGCTCCCGGTTTCTCCCTCCATCAGAGACGTCTTCCTCCCCCGTGCCGCGTGGGAGACGGACGGAGAGAATAGCTCTTCTCCTGTTCTCCGCAGCGGCAGTATCAAGATCATGACTTCCTCTTTTGTCACTTTGGTGGAGGATAGTCACGTTTCCCTCCGCGCACAACAACAGTGCTCCCCCAGCAGCAGAATCAGAGAGAGTAGTTTCTATTCTCTTGCTCTTCCTGTATAGAGTCGCTAATAGCTTCTTCTTCTTTTCTCTCTCCAGTAGCGGAATAGAGTCCCAAACTCAGGGTTCAGCATTGGGACCTAAGGGATTTTTTTTTTCTTTTTTCCATAGACGTTTCAAATAAACCTTATACAAATAGTTTGACTTGGTCAAACCAGCGATTCAGCTATAATCAGAATCACAAGAGACATAATAGAACATTTCACTCAGACCAAAACTAAGGGGGGGGGGTGGGGGGGGGGGGGGGCGGGTGGAAACATCAACAACAAACAAAAACAAAACAAACAACATAAAAACGAGGAAATGTTTTTTTTTTTGTAATGTAATAAGTAATAAGTAATATTATTATTTTCTTTTGCTTGTGGAAGAGGAAAGGAAGAGGAGGAGGCGGAGGCGGAGCCGGAGAGAACGCACTAACTGGGTGATATCATACAGAGACAGGCTAACGGGGCTTTCCTGAAGGCACGTCGTTGAAGATGATGCGTATTGGAATTATCGTATGAGATGAGAAGTTGGAAAATGAGCACGTTTGGTGCGTGCGCTCTCTCCTCGTGCACTGCTTCGCTAGCAGCTGACCAGCCAATCAGAGGGATTTCTGATTCGACAAGGCCGACTCGAGCCAAAGGTGGGGGACACACCGCAAATACTAGGGCGACGGACGCTCACCGACAGCGTGTGTGTGTGTGTGTGTGTGTGTGTGCGTGTGCATGCGTGTGTACGGGTCGCTACAGGTATCGAGGTGGGAGGCTGGGAGTAGATGGTGGAATGCCTCCATTCCTCCGGCCTAATTCATATTTCAGCTCTGTTGCAGCCTGTGATCGATCTCTCTCTCTCTCTCTCTCTCTCTCTCTCTCTCTCTCTCTCTCTCTCTCTCTCTCTCTCTCTCTCTCTCTCTCTCTCTCTCTCTCTCTCTCTCTCTCTCTCTCTCTCTCTCTCTCTCTCTCTCTCAGCTGTGAGCAGCAGTTTGAGAAGATTTCTGTGAATGTGATTGAATGAGGACAGGCTGAATTTGTAGATTGTGTTCAGTGTCATTTTATGATGATTAGGCCATGAGTAACACAATGAAAACTGGGAGAGGACTGGAATCAATCTGTTTCCTTCCATCTGTCCGACAATGCATCACACACATCAGAGACACACGCACACAGACTAGGGATGCAGGGGTTAACCGGTTTGACTATTAACCGCGATTTAAAACGTCACGGTTATATAACCGCAGAGGCTCCGCTACACCGAGTGTTTTGTTTCACAACAGTCCGTCAGTTTAAACTCCCATGCGGCGCAGACGGCGCTGGAAGGAGAGGAACCTGTCTCTCTCGCTTCGTTTCCGCACGGACTATTTAGCGGAGGCACCAAACACAGGCAGCTGCCATGTCTCCCAGTAGTAGCCAGTCTGTAGCCTAGCCATGGATGCCCAACATAAATGTTGCAATACATGTCCCGCAAGGTTTCTGAGATTAGGGGAAAGTCTGAGCTGGTGTTACGTTAAACCAAACGTGGGGAAGAGGCAGCGGATTTGTTTAGCGTTAACATACAGTCATTGACGTTAACGGTACTGTCAATGCGTTAACGTTAGCTGTTGTGGCTAATGTTAGCTAGCTGGCCATAGCCTAGCGTACATAGTTCCTCAAGCTCGTTGTGACCAAACATCCCCGCATTTAAAGCACTTCATGCTCCCAGCGCTGGCCTAAACCATAGAGAACCGCATGCTTTACACGAAAAGAAACATCAAGGGTTTGTGTCAACTCCAAAAGCAACCCGCTAACGTTACATGTAGGCCTAATAACGTGAAGCTAACGTAGCTAGCTGCTTGGCAGTCATGATCTGACTGAGACAAGGAAAACAAATGCGCACATTTACATAACAAACACCAGTCAACACCACAGAGTGTCCTTTCTTTAATCCAGAGGGAGCATTTTCCAGTAAAAAGTGAAACGACACATGATGGCTTATAGTGAGGCTTTCCATGCCTGCCCCATCATCACTTCAATAGAACTGACCCCAATGCAAAATTCATTTCAGACGGCACATTTAGTTGCCAGTAACATGCCAATAAGAGTCTAAGTTACTATGCCTTTTGTGTTTTTTTCTGCAGACTAAGCAGCTATAGGCTTTCGCTTCTATAAAATAATAATAAAATATTTTTTGTATTATATATATATATATATTATATCAGAAATGTTGTTTGTTTTATGTTCACAATAGTGATGTCAGTTAGATTTGATTAGGTCAGATCATGGAATATTAAATCATCCATCTTTGCTCACTACATCTGCCCTTTCTTCTTTTTTTAATCCCAGGTGTGCATAAAATACAGGTTAAGAACTTATTTTTTTAAATACAAAAATGTGAAAAAAGTAACAATAGTATGTTTAACGTATCGGTTATTGGCCAGGAGAATATTTATCGGTTAGCGTAGGCCTATACTATCGGCTGTAAAAATCCATATCGTGCATTAGTATTCCGGAAGGCAGCAACTGTTAAGATTGTGGGGGAAATACAATAAAACCTCTATTTAGAGAATGCTCATGTGATTTTTATACGTCCATAACAATAATCGTGAAACCGTGATAATCGTGGTTTTTTCTCAGACTATAATCGTACATCAAAATTTATAATCGTTGCATCCCTAACACAGACACACGCACACACACACACACACACACACACGCACACACACACCCACACACACACACACACACACACACACACACACACACAAAAGAGCTGGATGTTGATGAATCTTGGAAAATTATGTATCACCACTACCACCCTGTTGTGGCATTTCCAAAATTACAATGATGGCCCACCAGGGGTGCTACAATTGTAGGTTTAAAAAACATATATATATTATATATATATATATATATATATTCTTGTTTGTAATTAGAGAAGCTGCATGATTGTAGGCTAGCTACCTCAGGTACAATAGAGCAGTGCTAAGCTGACTTACTCTCTTTCCTCCACCGAGGCTGATTCAGCCATTCCATTCCTGCACTTCCTTCCTTCCTCCCTTCTTTCTCTTTTGTCCCTTTCATTCCCCCCCTCTCTCCCACTCCCCCCCTCTCTCTCTCTCCCTCCCTCTCTCTCCCACCCCTCTCTCCCTCCCTCTCTCTCTCTCTCTCCCTCCCACTCCCCCCCTCTCTCTGTCTCTCCCTCTCCCTCTCTCTCTCTCCCTCCGACTCCCCCCCTCTCTCTCTCCCTCCCACTCCCCCCCTCTCTCTCCCTCCCACTCCCCCCCCCTCTCTCTCTCCCTCCCACTCCCCCCCTCTCTCTCTCTCCCTCCCACTCCCCCCCTCTCTCTCCCTCCCACTCCCCCCCTCTCTGTCTCTCCCTCTCCCTCTCTCTCTCTCCCTCCGACTCCCCCCCTCTCTCTCCCCCCCTCCCACTCCCCCCCTCTCTCTACCTCCCACTCCCCCCTCTCTCCCTCCCTCTCTCTCCCCCCCCTCCCTCTCCCTCTCCCACTCTCCCTCCCTCTCCCCACTCCCCCCTCCCTCTCTCACCCTCTGTCCCTCTCTCTCTCTATCCTCTCTCTCCCTACCTCCCTCTCTCTCTCCCCCTCCCCCTCCCTCTCTCTCTAACACTGATATCAGCAGTTCACAGAAGCAGTCGGGAGACGTGGAGACCCTGCCGGAAATGGTACGTCAGGGTCTCCACGACTCCCCACTGCTTCTGTGAACTGCTGATATCAGAGAGTATATATATATATATATATACCGTAAATTCCGGACTATAAGCCGCACCTTTTTTCCCGTTTTTTGGCCTTTTTTGGCCCCTGCGGCTTATATAACGGTGCGGCTTATCTATGGATTTAAAAAAAAAAAAAAAAAAAAAAAAAAAACTCTTTTTTAGCACTCTTTCTAACTATAAATCCTATATAACTATAATAAGTTTTAATTTCCTCTCTTGCCCTCTTTTCACCACACTGTATGACACTGTATGACACTGTGTGCACTGTAAAAAAACAACACAGGTGGTGTTGTGTTATGTTGTTTTGTTGAAATGTTAATAAATGGGAGCTTCCTCAAACAGCCATCTCTTTCCTGACAATCCCCTCTGTGCATGAACCCTTACATATGGTAATTAAACATTAAAACACAAAAAAAAAAAAAAAAAAAAAAACATTAAAACACCCGCGGCTTATAGTCCGGTGCGGCTTATATAAGAAAAAAATAGTCAACTTTGCAGGTGCGGCTTATACACCGGTGCGGCTTATAGTCCGGAATTTACGGTATATATATATATATATATATATATATATATATATATATATATATGGGCTGTCAAACTATACATTTTCTTAATTGCGATTAACTATAGTTAATCGTGATTAATCACATCTTTGTATCGCATGTTTAAAATGCCATTATTTATTATATATGCATTTCAAAGCATTTTTAATTCGATATTAATAATTCTTACCAGTGTGTCGTGATTGGGAATCAAATTAATGCAAATAAATGTACTTTGTGATCTTGAATTTTAGATTTATTTTCAATTCAATAGAAGTGCAATGTAGAGAGGAGGTAACAATGTCTACAAAAAATATCTTGAATAGAAAATAAATGCACAATTGTAAACAGTGCAGTACACGCTCCAGAACCGATACTTCCGGTGGCGGCGCTGTGGAGCAGTCGAAACCCAAAATGACACAGCCGAAGAAGGCCGTGTCTGAGCTAAAAACTTTGGCACTTCCATGTGAATAATGGCTCGGTATTGGAAACTGTGTATTGATAACGTGTATAACACGTGAAGCCATTGGAGCCGACCTCCCAGTGGCTAGAGGACCCGCGCATCCGAGACTCTGAAGGAAGAATGACTGATGAGTCTCGCGTTGAGGCTACGGCGACGCTAGCTGCTCCGGTATGCTTAGCTTTTAGGTGATAGCTCAAACTCGATGTACTTCGGTGATATTTTAATTCCGTTTTACACAAGGTGCAAACTACTGTTGACTTGTCCACTGTGCCATTTGGGAGTTTTTTTTAAAAAGTAAAACGAGCCATTTAGAAGTGTATTGCTGTCTTTCTCTTCCATGCCTGCACCGGCAGGAGACAGGAAACCGCTGCGACCGGCTTGATTACAAGTACGGGTGCGACGAAGGGACAAAATAGCGGCATGCGATTAACGCGATTAAAAAAAAAAGGCTTTATGGTCGGCGTTATATACATATCAGAATGTCTATGACATCATCACCGATGACATCACACCGACCTCCTCACTGCTGCTCCCACCCAGATGCAACACAGAGAGGCACAGGAAATCATTCCTGCCTGTGGCCATTGGACTCTTTTGGCCCATTTCCACCGCTGGTATCAACAGCTCGTCTCGCTTTTTTGTCTCATTCCACCGAATAAAAACGTGGACAGCCCGGGTTGAGTCGGGGTTGAGTCGTGCTGCTTTTGGTCCCTGCTTTGTTGAGGTTCCAGCCGGTACCATACGGTGACGTGAAAACACTGCAGACGACTGATTGGTCAGGCAGAATCGTGTTTACTGTAGGCATCTACTGTCAATGCTGGATACCAGTTTAGTGGGGCTTACCTTCTCTTCTGTTATTTCCAGAAGTTATTTCTTTTGTGTTGCTGCCTTCGGCTCTGGTGAAATAAAATCGATCTCCTTACTCAGCTTTAACATGGTGGTTTTCAATTGTTTTGAGAGAGAAAAAGTCTGCTGCTCAGGAAGCCCTTGTAGTTGTGTGCAGCGTCGGCTCCGCTAGGCCGCAGGCGGGGCTTTAGCGAAGCCGCGGTCTTGCCTGGTGAGAGGCCGCCGGGGTAGAGGCTTCCTTTCCCTGTAGCGAAACTCCCGTCCCCCGCTCATGCATGCGAGTTTGACTAACAACAAAGTGATATCCATTCTCCTGGCCGATTCTCACATTTTCCCATGTACACTGTAGGTCATTTAGAGCAGTGGTTCTCAAATGGGGGTCCGCGGACCCCCAGGGGGTCCGCGAAAAGTTTTCAAGTAAAAAAAAAAAAAAAAAAAAAAAAAAAAAAAAAAAAATTATAATTAAAAAGAAAATGCTACATGTTACTTATTCCTTCTCAAACTACTTCCTACCTGGTGCTAGTCTATCAAAATATCTTGGCTGTCATTTATTGTGTTGCATAGTGGTTTTCTGGACTGTTGACAAATTGTGATATTGTAAGTCGCTTTGGACAAAACAAAAGCGTCTGCTAAATGACGTAATGTAAATGTAATGTAATAAAAAAAAAATATATATATATTTTTTTTGCAAAATCTTCATAGTTCAACGAAAATAGTTTATGCTTTAAATCTAAAATGGTTCATGGATTACATTCTAATAACAAACCTATCAAATTAAAAGTCAAGCACGTTACCGTGGAAACAATTAAGCTTAGCCCAAAATCACAAATCAGAATGAGGGGGTCCGCGGTATATTTTCTATCTTGTAAGGGGTCCTTGGCTGAAAAACATTTGAGAACCTCTGATTTAGAGGCACCACTATTTCATAAACAGTTTAAAAGTTCTGTGTATGGATTTAATTTAAACGTTATATGTTATAGCCTACTTCGGCTATGGGCGGAGGACAGATATGCGGTCGCTATGACGACCAGGTGTGGGCGGAGGCGAGTAAACTTGCTATGGAAACAGAGTCTATATCAAGTAGACCCGAGTAAGACCAGGTCGAGTAGAGCTGTACTGTGCTGTTATATGTGGTGGAAATGAGCCATTTAACGCCTCACTTAGAAGAGCACCTCAGAGACACTCAGTCTCCCTGAGGTTAACCGTGCCTTAGCTGAGCCACATGTAATGTGCAAGCTGACTTAATATAATTCCAGTGTGCAATAACTGCAATTTGACACGTACTGTACATTCTACTTTATTATACTTTACTCTACTTTATTTTAGTTTACTCTATTGCATTGTACTGCATTTTACTTATTGTACTGACTGTTTAAAGTTTAGGGAGATACTGTGTGATACTGTGTTATGCTATGTGTGTTCTGACTGAGTGCGAGCTGCTGTAACTTGTCCCAATTTCCCCCCGGGGATCATTAAAGTCTTTCTGATTCTGATTCTGAAATAGGAGACTGACCGCTGCAAAAAGTAGCCATGTTGGCAATAAAAAAAAACAACAACGATAAATTCACTTCTTGCAGCAGTTGCTCAATCAAACTGCCGCTCTCACAAGCGACTGGGCAAACAGGAGAACGTTCTGCTGCTGTCAGTGTGTGCCGCGGCGGCAAATCAGTGATGCTCACCCCCCGCAACGAGGAACAGGAGGAAGACAGGAGGCAGGCGCAAAACCTGAACGCAGCCCGTTCGGCCTCAGCAACCATTCTTAATTACAGGTCGATGGCAGGCACTCGAGGAGAGTGATCAGAGAGAGAGAGAGAGAGAGAGAAGGAGGGAGGGAGAGAGAGAGTGATCAGCGAGTGAAGGGCGAATACAAAGGGTGAGAGGGAAACCATACCACTGACGATGTCACAATCTATATGACATCATCAGTGGGTGTATAACCTTAGTGATTTATGACATCACTGATCATGTACAATGTATATGCATAAGTGACATCACCAGTTCACTGGACATTGTGGTCATTGTGAGGCCCCAAGCCTCTTCTTGCTAAAATCGAGCCTACATTTACTTTGTAACCTTCATAGACAACAAATAAACGGAGAGACGAACGTTCGCTTTCCACGGTCACAGTAATTGCTTGAGATGAGCCGAGCAGCCTCACTCATTGCTCACTGTTCCTGAGCCACTGACTGGGCAGCATGCAGCCAAAGTCCTAAATATACTGTAGGCTACCAAATCTATTATATTGTCGGCTACAATACATGTGCACGTCACACATTTATGGCAGTATGATCGCCTAGTCTGACATGGTGACATCACGGTGACATCATTATGGCAGTATGATCGCCTAGTCTGACATGGTGACATCATGGTGACATCATTATGGCAGTATGATCGCCTAGTCTGACATGGTGACATCACGGTGACATCATTATGGCAGTATGATCGCCTAGTCTGACATGGTGACATCATGGTGACATCATTATGGCAGTATGATCGCCTAGTCTGACATGGTGACATCACGGTGACATCATTATGGCAGTATGATCGCCTAGTCTGACATGGTGACATCACGGTGACATCATTATGGCAGTATGATCGCCTAGTCTGACATGGTGACATCACGGTGACATCATTATGGCAGTATGATCGCCTAGTCTGACATGGTGACATCACGGTGACATCATTATGGCAGTATGATCGCCTAGTCTGACATGGTGACATCACGGTGACATCATTATGGCAGTATGATCGCCTAGTCTGACATGGTGACATCACGGTGACATCATTATGGCAGTCTGATCGCCTAGTCTGACATGGTGACATCACGGTGACATCATTATGGCAGTCTGATCGCCTAGTCTGACATGGTGACATCACGGTGACATCATTATGGCAGTATGATCGCCTAGGCTGACATGGTGACATCACGGTGACATCATTATGGCAGTCTGATCGCCTAGTCTGACATGGTGACATCACGGTGACATCATTATGGCAGTATGATCGCCTAGTCTGACATGGTGACATCATGGTGACATCATTATGGCAGTTTGATCGCCTAGTCCAGCGATCCCCAAAGTCCGGACTCCGGTCCGCATCCGGACCCAGACGCCGTCCTATCCGGACCGAGCCCTATAACCTACAAATCATTGTATTGAGAATTGTTACATTTCACCGAGCTTTTCTTTTTTAACTGGCACATGCTTTTCTACCCTTTACGGTACTGGTTTAATCTGCCAGGAAGCTCACAGACCAATGCATGCGCTGTAAATCATCACACGTGATGCTACTCAGCCAATCAAATATCCGATTCGATTCTGCCTGTTCCAGTCGGTTCCAGTGCGAGAGAGTGTCTGGCACACTGACGGAGTAGAGGCGCGAGACTCTGAGAAACGTGAGAGATAGAAGTCATTTCACATGACGTGCTCAAAAGAAACGAGTACACCGCAAAAACAAAGATTTTGTTTTAATCCGGAGCAGGCAGACTCTTACATGTTCATTCATTGTTCTCACGGGCAGCTCAAAACCAGGCAGTATGTCTCATGTGAAGTGCGATGCGATCCTAACCTGTCTATGAAAGCGCCACACGAGCAAACACACTCAAATCCAGACTGAGGGCACACTCACACATTCACTGCCCAACGCATGTGACGTTTGCATTGCGAACGATCGATAGACAGACAGACAGACAGACAGACAGACAGACAGACAGACAGACAGGCAGGCAGATAGATAGATAGATAGATAGATAGATAGATAGATAGACAGACAGACAGATAGATAGATAGATAGATAGATAGATAGATAGATAAATAGACAGATAGGGAGCTCACTTCTCTCAAGAGAAAAGGTGGAGTTAAGGGAAGAAAAGAAGATTTTCTTTCTCAAATTAAAACACTTTTAAGATGCACATTTTCCCAAAGCACTCTGTTGTATGTTATTTTTAAATGCAGCCATTATTTTACTTGAAATTAGAAAAGAACATGTATTTATTATTAGTGTAGGCTAGTTATTTATAATTAATCCAGTTAAATATGAAAACTAAATAAACATTGTTGATGTTTATTTTGATTTAACAGTCAGTCGTTGACTACATACAGACATTGTACATTAGGCTACTGCAATCATTGAAGTAGCCTAAGTTCAATGGCACTGAATCATAACGCATCTACAGTACGTTACAATGTTCCGGACCTTTGCTTGAGGACATTTTCTCTAACTGGACCTCTAGGAATTTTAATTGAGTGCCCCTGGCCTAGTCTTACATGGTGACATCATGGTGACATCATTATGGCAGTATGATCGCCTAGTCTCACATGGTGACATCACGGTGACATGACACGGTGACATCATTACAAAAAATATGGCGTAGTCCGATCATAACAGAGGAGAAACAAGAAGGAAGGAGCAGTGTATGGACAACAGCATTGAGAACAGCTTCAGTCCTCGTTGGATTGCGGTCATCCAAGTCCAAAAATGTGAGCAGCAAGATTGGATGGTTGAGGAGATCCTCCAGTGGTGTTACGGAATGACGAAGGTGAACATACACTGAATGCGGTGAGTCACAAACCACGTTCAAAGCCGGCACATGCTGTTAATTCAACTTCGATGTGGGTAAGTGCTGATGCAATTGTGACTTATACTTCAAAGTTAAAGTCCTGAAGGTTTGGCGGCTCCATTCTTCCCTCCACCTCGTATGAGATGCAAGTGTTTAAGTGCTTTGCCGGGTGTGTGAGTCACCCTACACTTGAATTGTGAATGAATTCACATCGTTGGCAAACTTGGCAGGCTGAGTTGTAACTCTGCACCACCTCTGCTCTCTGCTGAAAGAGTCATATAGTGCGCGCACACACACACACACACACACACACACACACACAGCACCACCTCTGCTCTCTGCTGAAAGAGTCATATAGTGCGCACACACACACACACACACAGCACCACCTCTGCTCTCTGCTGAAAGAGTCATATAGTACACACACACACTCTGCACCACCTCTGCTCTCTGCTGAGAGTCATATAATACACACACACACAACACACAACACACAACACACGCACACACACACACACACACACACACACACACACAGACACACACACACACACTCTGCACCACCTCTGCTCTCTGCTGAGAGTCATATAGTACACACACACACACACACACACACAGCACCACCTCTGCTCTGCTGAAAGAGTCATATAGTACACACACACACACAGCACCACCTCTGCTCTCTGCTGAAAGAGTCATATAGTACACGTACACACACACACACACACACACACACACACACACACACACACACACACACACACACACGCTGCTCTCTGCTGAAAGAGTCATATAGTACACACACACACACACACACACACACACACACATCCACTCTGCACCACCTCTGCTCTCTGCTGAAAGTCATATAGTACACACACAACACACACACAACACACGCACAACACACGCACACACACACACACTGCTCTCTGCTGAAAGAGTCATATAGTACACACACACACACACACACACACACACACACACACACACACATCCACTCTGCACCACCTCTGCTCTCTGCTGAAAGTCATATAGTACACACACAACACACACACAACACACGCACAAGACACGCGCACACACACACACACACACACACACCACACATCCACTCTGCACCACCTCTGCTCTCAAAGAGTCATATAGTACACACACACACACACACACACACACACACACACACATCCACTCTGCACCACCTCTGCTCTCTGCTGAAAGTCATATAGTACACACACAACACACACACAACACACGCGCGCGCACACACACACACACACACACACACACACACACACACACACACACACACACACCACACATCCACTCTGCACCACCTCTGCTCTCTGCTGAAAGAGTCATATAGTACACACACACACAACACACACACAACACACACACTCTGCACCACCTCTGCTCTCTGCTGAAAGAGTCATATAGTACACACACAACACACACACAACACACGCACACTCTGCACCACCTCTGCTCTCTGCTGAAATAGTCATATAGTACACACACACACAACACACGCACACACACTCTGCACCACCTCTGCTGAGCTCTCTGCTGAAATAGTCATATAGTACACACACACACCACACACACTCTGCACCACCTCTGCTCTCTGCTGAAAGAATCATATAGTACACACACACAACACACACACACACACACACACTCTGCACCACCTCTGCTCTCTGCTGAAATAGTCATACAGTACAGGCCGCAGGGCCAGCTGACTGCCAGATAGAGGCCAGTTGGGTGACTCATAGCACAACAACACAGGTCTCCTCACACAACCCCAAAACACATGTTATAACCTGTGTGTGACACACACACACACACACACACACACACACACACACACACACACACACACAGTGTGCCCTCACATTGCCCCACAGTGAGTTATCACCCAGCTGTCTGTGGCTTTGGCATTGCCCAGACTCGTAGCCTGCCCGCTGCCAAATGCAATCAGCAGACTTGTCTCTGCACTCCACAGCTCACTCCTCTCACTCTGTCTGCACTCCACAGCTCACTCCTCTCACTCTGTCTGCACTCCACAGCTCACTCCTCTCACTCTGTCTCTGCACTCCACAGCTCACTCCTCTCACTCTGTCTGCACTCCACAGCTCACTCCTCTCACTCTGTCTGCACTCCACAGCTCACTCCTCTCACTCTGTCTGCACTCCACAGCTCACTCCTCTCACTCTGTCTCTGCACTCCACAGCTCACTCCTCTCACTCTGTCTGCACTCCACAGCTCACTCCTCTCACCCTGTCTGCACTCCACAGCTCACTCCTCTCACTCTGTCTGCACTCCACAGCTCACTCCTCTCACTCTGTCTGCACTCCACAGCTCACTCCTCTCACTCTGTCTGCACTCCACAGCTCACTCCTCTTGCACAGGTCCTAGACCTGGTGAGACGAGGGAGGAGCCCGGCCGGGTGGCAACTAGGGCTGGCACGGATCACGGATAATCCGTGACCCGTACGGATCAGCCCCCACGGTTCGGAACGCGGTTCGGAACGTCAATGGTCCGCGGACCCCCCCCTTTCCGTTTCATTTAACGTTTAACGTTAGTGAGAACGCCCAGCGCAGCCAGACACAGCCAGGCATAATCATGGCAAGCACTGCACAAGTGAGCTTCCTCAACCCTTGTCGCCGCTGTAAAGTCTCTCTGAAGGCTGTGGCTACTAAAGACAGCGTCACACAAACTTATTTCAACCCCTCTGAAAAAGCACAGGAATGCGATCAGCGTGTTGCGCGCTGCACAAGATAACGAGAGCCACAACACACACACACACACACACACGCGCACACGTTTCACAAACACATTATCACCGGACGGTGAAATGTTGCCTTAGGACACATAACAACAAAACAACACGTGGGGCCACTGAGTAGCTTAACGTAGCATCAACGTTATATTTCCAGACTGACCTGGTCTGGTCTGTAGGTCTGTACCCGTGTCATGTGACTGGTGCAAGCAACAGCCACGAAGTTAGGCATAGCAGTGCCACCTAAAACAGGAAGTTGGGTTTGTCTGCCTTCAGAGTAAAAGCATACATTGTGTCACTTATGAGAAAAAAATATTTTTTGAGCTGTGCAGGGCAACAAATGGTTAGAGAATTATAATAGTATTAAAAAAATCTAATCGAAAATCTAATTTTGAGAGAAAAAATCTGATATATATTTTTTTTTGCTGATCCGAAAAATCCGTGATCCGTGGCTCAAAATCCGTCACGCGATCCGATCCGTGGGTTTTCTGATCCGTGCCAGCCCTAGTGGCAACCCACAGAGCCCGGTCCCTCTACGTACCAGAGCCCTCCCTCCCCCCCCCCCGGTCCCGGCAGAGTAGTTCCGGAGCAGCGGATTGACTGGCCCTGACCACGTGACCACCTTCGACCCTTCCTATAGGGCTGACCGTGGGTAGCTACTGGGACGTAAGTTGGGGCTTGGCCAGCCCCGGCTGGGTCACCTGGGCGAGGGTGTATGATGTTGCGAGACCCGAAACATCCTATGACCCCAGGGTACATCACTGAGGATACGTCCCAGTTGCATCCATGCAATGTTTTTTTTCTTCTTTACACCGTCTCTGCACTCCACAGCTCACTCCTCTCACTCCTCTCACTCCACAGCTCACTCCTCTCACTCCCACAGCTCACTCCTCTCACTCCTCTCACTCCACAGCTCACTCATCTCACTCCACAGCTCACTCCTCTCACTCTGTCTCCGTTACAGGATGGGATGGGGAGGCGCTGCCTGCGCTCGCTGCTGGCTGCCACTCTGTGTGTGTGTGTGAGACAGGAAGTGCATGTCTAACTACAGTATGAGATTGAGAATGCTGAATGTGTGTGTGAGACGGGAGTACATGTCTACACGTATGTGAGAAACATGGGGCTAGTCTGACTGACTGTGACAGAGAGGACTGTAACCTAATGTTAGTCTGACTGTGACAGAGGAGAGGACTGTAACCTAATGTTAGTCTGACTGTGACAGAGGAGAGGACTGTAACCTAATGTTAGTCTGACTGTGACAGAGGAGAGGACTGTAACCTAATGTTAGTCTGACTGACTGTGACAGAGGAGAGGACTGTAACCTAATGTTAGTCTGGCTGACTGTGACAGAGGAGAGGACTGTCACTGTAACCTAACGTTAGTCTGACTGACTGTGACAGAGGAGAGGACTGTCACTGTAACCTAACGTTAGTCTGGCTGACTGTGACAGAGGAGAGGACTGTAACCTAATGTTAGTCTGACTGTGACAGAGGAGAGGACTGTAACCTAACGTTAGTCTGGCCGACTGTGACAGAGGAGAGGACTGTAACCTAACGTTAGTCTGGCTGACTGTGACAGAGGAGAGGACTGTAGCCTAACGTTAGTCTGGCTGACTGTGACAGAGGAAAGGACTGTAGCCTAACGTTAGTCTGGCTGACTGTGACAGAGGAGAGGACTGTAGCCTAACGTTAGTCTGGCTGACTGTGACAGAGGAGAGGACTGTAACCTCACGTTAGTCTGAGTGACTGTGACAGAGGAGAGGACTGTAGCCTAACGTTAGTCTGACTGACTGTGACAGAGGAGAGGACTGTAGCCTAACGTTAGTCTGGCTGACTGTGACAGAGGAAAGGACTGTAGCCTAACGTTAGTCTGACTGACTGTGACAGAGGAGAGGACTGTAGCCTAACATTAGTCTGACTGACTGTGACAGAGGAGAGGACTGTAGCCTAACGTTAGTCTGGCTGACTGTGACAGAGGAGAGGACTGTAGCCTAACGTTAGTCTGACTGACTGTGACAGAGGAGAGGACTGTAACCTAATGTTAGTCTGGCCGACTGTGACAGAGGAGAGGACTGTAACCTAACGTTAGTCTGGCCGACTGTGACAGAGGAGAGGACTGTAACCCAACGTTAGTCTGGCCGACTGTGACAGAGGAGAGAACTGTAACCTAACGTTAGTCTGACTGACTGTGACAGAGGAGAGGACTGTCACTGTAACCCAACGTTAGTCTGGCTGACTGTGACAGAGGAGAGGACTATCACTGTAACCTAACGTTAGTCTGGCTGACTGTGACAGAGGAGAGGACTGTAACCTAACGTCAGTCTGACTGACTGTGACAGAGGAGAGGACTGTCACTGTAACCCAACGTTAGTCTGACTGACTGTGACAGAGGAGAGGACTGTCACTGTAACCTAACGTTAGTCTGGCTGACTGTGACAGAGGAGAGGACTGTAACCTAACGTCAGTCTGACTGACTGTGACAGAGGAGAGGACTGTCACTGTAACCCAACGTTAGTCTGACTGACTGTGACAGAGGAGAGGACTGTCACTGTAACCCAACGTTAGTCTGGCTGACTGTGACAGAGGAGAGGACTGTCACTGTAACCTAACGTTAGTCTGACTGACTGTGACAGAGGAGAGGACTGTAACCCAACGTTAGTCTGGCTGACTGTGACAGAGGAGAGGACTGTCACTGTAACCTAACGTTAGTCTGACTGACTGTGACAGAGGAGAGGACTGTAACCCAACGTTAGTCTGGCTGACTGTGACAGAGGAGAGGACTGTCACTGTAACCTAACGTTAGTCTGGCTGACTGTGACAGAGGAGAGGACTGTAACCTAACGTTCGTCTGACTGAGACAGAGGAGAGGACTGTAACCTAACGTTAGTCTGACTGACTGTGACAGAGGAGAGGACTGTAACCTAACGTTAGTCTGGCTGACTGTGACAGAGGAGAGGACTGTAACCTAACGTTAGTCTGACTGACTGTGACAGAGGAGAGGACTGTAACCTAACGTTAGTCTGGCTAACTGTGACAGAGGAGAGGACTGTAACCTAACGTTAGTCTGACCGACTGTGACAGAGGAGAGGACTGTAACCTAACGTTAGTCTGACTGACTGTGACAGAGAGGACTGTAACCTAACGTTAGTCTGGCTGACTGTGAGAGAGGAGAGGACTGTAACCTAACGTTTGTCTGACTGACTGTGACAGCGGAGAGGACTGTAACCTAACGTTAGTCTGACTGACTGAGAGAGGAGAGGACTGTAACCTAACGTTAGTCTGACTGACTGTGACAGAGGAGAGGACTGTAACCTAACGTTAGTCTGACTGACTGAGAGAGGAGAGGACTGTAACCTAACGTTAGTCTGACTGACAGAGAGGAGAGGACTGTAACCTAACGTTAGTCTGGCTGACTGTGACAGAGGAGAGGACTGTAACCTAACGTCAGTCTGACTGACTGTGCTTGCATTAAAAGTGGGCATGAATGTCACACGCACTCTGACAGAGGCAACAGGAACAGGAAGTAGTGTTAGCTAGCCAGCCTGTAGAAACACAACATTGTGTTTTGTATGATTACCATTGACACATTTCAAGTGCTCTTGGCCCCTAAGCAGGTGCTGGGGCATGTACACATTCTGTCACATACTGTCTGACAGACAGTACATGTCTCTAATCAGCCCGAGCCACCCCTCCACTGCACTGACCCAAAAGGATGAGCCATGCACATGCGTTTGCGACCACGTGCGGTGGTCGTGTGTGACTGTGTCATCGCAGCACGACGCAAACAAGAGCACGACCACGCCGCCGCGAGGCGTCCTGCTCCATGCAGCTATATGTCAGAGCGTGGACTGCAGGAGGTCTGTGGGAAAGGCAGTGGTGCTGCTGACCTACTTCCAGGCAGATGGGGGTCCTGCATGTTTTTAAATCAGGCTCTTCTGGCGCAGGCGTGGCCTATACAGAAAGCCCGGGCGTCTTTAGAATGAAAGTGACTCTGATCTGTGATGCGGCAGCGATAGCATTTTTTCTTTTTTTTTGCGGCCATTCTGAACGGACAGGCCACTTTTGAAGGTCCCTATGTGCGCTACGATCATTCGGGGGAGCTGGTGTCGCAGCGAGTTTGACTCCCATCTCAATTTGCACGGCATCGCCTATCAAATAAGTGCAGAGCGCTGTTGCTGCTGCTTAAAAACTGATGTGGGGACTGGGGACAGCTCGGTATTGTATCGAGAGACACCAGGATCCTTCTAGTGGCACTGGCAGGTAGTGTCACCTCATGGAATCGCAGTGGCTAGTCAGTGGTTAGTGGCTAGTCGGTGACTAGTCAGTTATGTTAGATTCTCCTGTATTGTCCCCCGTAGCTAGTCAGTGACAGCTAGTGGCAAGCAGTAGCATTTTCCAGTGGAAGCTAGTGGCACTTCAGTGGCAGGTGGTGTCACTTATTGGCAGTTTGTGGCATCTCAGTGGCTAGTCAGTGACTAGTGCCTCTTCAGTGGCTAGTCAGTGACTAGTGCCTCTTCAGTGGCTAGTCAGGGACTAGTGCCTCTTCAGTGGCTACTGGCTAGTCAGTGACTAGTGCCTCTTCAGTGGCTAGTCAGGGACTAGTGCCTCTTCAGTGGCTAGTCAGTGACTAGTGTCTCTTCAGTGGCTAGTCAGTGACTAGTGCCTCTTCAGTGGCTAGTCAGGGACTAGTGCCTCTTCAGTGGCTACTGGCTAGTCAGTGACTAGTGCCTCTTCAGTGGCTAGTCAGGGACTAGTGCCTCTTCAGTGGCTAGTCAGTGACTAGTGCCTCTTCAGTGGCTAGTCAGGGACTAGTGCCTCTTCAGTGGCTACTGGCTAGTCAGTGACTAGTGCCTCTTCAGTGGCTAGTCAGGGACTAGTGCCTCTTCAGTGGCTAGTCAGTGACTAGTGCCTCTTCAGTGGCTAGTCAGGGACTGGTGCCTCTTCAGTGGCTAGTCAGGGACTAGTGCCTCTTCAGTGGCTAGTCAGGGACTAGTGCCTCTTCAGTGGCTAGTCAGGGACTAGTGCCTCTTCAGTGGCTAGTCAGGGACTAGTGCCTCTTCAGTGGCTAGTCAGGGACTAGTGCCTCTTCAGTGGCTAGTCAGTGACTAGTGCCTCTTCAGTGGCTAGTCAGTGACTAGTGCCTCTTCAGTGGCTACTGGCTAGTCAGTGACTAGTGCCTCTTCAGTGGCTAGTCAGGGACTAGTGCCTCTTCAGTGGCTACTGGCTAGTCAGTGACTAGTGCCTCTTCAGTGGCTACTGGCTAGTCAGTGACTAGTGCCTCTTCAGTGGCTAGTCAGGGACTAGTGCCTCTTCAGTGGCTAGTCAGTGACTAGGTCACCCTCTTCAGTGGCTAGTCAGTGATTCGTCAGTGGCAGCTAGTGGCACGCAATGGCAGCTCTGTCAGCAGTTGCGCTTAACTAGGGCGGGTTTCTTGGTTTGTTTTCACAGTTTTTTTTTTTTGCTTTTCCTTCATTTTATTTGTATGTAATCAATAATTCTGCAGGGACGTCATGATTTTGCCCGTTTCGAAATAAAAAGCAGCAAAAACACACTCTTTACAAATCCTCCCTTTTATTATTTCAAGAGTGAAATTGTATGTAAACATAACTACCAGTCACTGACTGACTAGCCACTCGGGTGTCACAAACTGCAGGTGCCACTAGGAGGATCCCGGCCTTACTGATTGTATATCTCCACCTAGATTGGACTAATACAGATCAGGAGAGAGAGAGAGAGAGAGAGAGACATACAGCTCAAAACAGACTACTGCGGGCAGAGAACGCCACACCTCCCGACCACACTACCCAGCATCCTCTCTG